>NW_013666106.1:400093-426295 GCF_000517525.1 Limulus polyphemus | reverse complement strand
CTATAGGTGCTATCAATAATTTCTATCAGCTGTATCTTATGAAAGAAAACCTCTCCACCGATAGGTGCTATCAATAATTTTTATTAGCTGTATCTTATGAAAGAAAACCTCTCCACCTATAGGTGCTATCAATAATTTCTATTACCAGTATATTATGAAAGAAAACCTCTCCACCGATAGGTGCTATCAATAATTTTTATTAGCTGTATCTTATGAAAGAAAACCTCTCCACCTATAGGTGCTATCAATAATTTCTATTACCAGTATATTATGAAAGAAAACCTCTCTACCGATAGGTGCTATCAGTAATTTCTATTACCAGTATATTATGAAAGAAAACCTCTCCACCGATTGATAGCACCTATAATTTTTATTAGCTGTATCTTATGAAAGAGGTGGAGAGGTTTTTAATAGAAATTACTGATAGCACCTATCCAGTATATTATGAAAGAAAACCTCTCTACCGATAGGTGCTATCAGTAATTTCTATTAGTGATATTTTATTAACAAAATCCTCCCTTGATAAGTACAATCAAGCGTTTTTTGTTCAGATGCATCTCTCCTAGACAACACTGTTTTAACTTTTCCTTAGCTATTAATTTTAAAAATAGTATTATTTCAATTAAAAGTCGTTTAGGAAACCACCAGCTAGATCTATACGATTGTTCACCAAGTATCGTGGCTTGTGTTGTATGTAAATTGTAAGTTAGCTTTGTGTGCTCTTGAAATGTAGACACAATAAGCTTTAGAATCGTGTTTCCATGGGCTTTTTATATGCAAACATTTTAGAATAAATTGTTAGACATAGGTATTTTTTACATATACTGTTACAAATAGTCATTTTATGCAATGTTTTTCTTATTTGGTCATATATAGATTTTTTTACAAATAACATTTGACATATTTTTTATAAAAATATTACATTTAAACAGTTAAACACACAATGTTATAGACCTATTGTTTTACATCAAATAACACAACTGTTTCGAAGAATATACGGTCCTTGATATAAAATGCTTGTTTGAGCTTACAATTTCACAAAAGGTTTGCCAGTATCACCAGGCAACAAACATTTTTTTTATGACCAAGAACTTTGCAGGAATACCTCTGCCTGTAAACGTAAATCCCCGGGCAACGTGTGTAGAACATGACGACGAACGACAGTAGAAAGACGGGCACATCTTTATAAGATATACCAATATCAACAGATCAAAAGACATGCGATAATTTTATAAAGAGAAAACAATGAGCTTATGCGAACTTTATTCGAATAATAAAATAAAACAAACTACTAAAATCTGAAATAACTTTTGTAGCTCTCACTTCTATGATAAGATGTGTATAAGGAAAAAAATTGCAAAATTAGTTCAACACGTCCGAGCACACGCTGAGCCAATCAGATTGAACAAAAAGTCGATCTTGTAATGTGCTGTTTGTAAGCGGCTAGCCGTATAAGCAAGCCTTTGGCAGCAAATAAACTAGATTCGTAGGCTTGGCAACAAAGTAATATTACAGTCGTTTCGGAAATGTCGTGTCGTGAAGTCTTCTTTCTGCTTGCTCTCTAACACCGCTGCAGAAGCTCATAGAGCAGAGGCATAAGTTTTCAAAACACTGGTTAATTACAGCTAGAGGGAGCTTGTTCTACGTAAACCATTATATTAGATGTACCATTCCTTCTACAGGGTGATATTTAGTTTTGTCTTATATTCTTGAAAAAAACACTGACCACCAAATCAAAACACCTGTTTACTCACTCCGTTACCGCTCTCAGCCTACTTTATATTCAAATATCTTGTACTTTCATATGCTGAAACCAATGAATATCAGAGTGGGTTTGTTCCACTATAAACTTTTGTGAATGCATATAATCATTCTAGCTAGTTTGAACTTAAGATACATGATACAGTGGGTTCTACTTGGCTCTTTTCTGGAAGGTCTCATATTTATTCAGTTTCTTATGTTCTAAATACTCATGTTATTTGATAAACGCTAGCTTGTGTATTGCTGCCAAAGTATTTTTTAGTTTCTGTATTGCTGCCTGGGCGTTTTTAGTTTATGTATTGCTGCTGGGGTGTTTTTAGTTTCTGTATTGCTACTAATATGTTTCTAGTTTCTCTATTGCTACTAATATGTTTCTAGTTTGTATACTGCTGTTAATGTGTTTCTAGTTTGTGTGTTGCTGTTAATGCGTTTCTAGTTTGTGTATTGCTGCCAAAGTGTTTCGATAACTATCGTTTAATTTTACAATATTTAGTATAAGATGTTTTAATTTGTTATTCGTTGTCCCCCGGCGGGTCACCGATAAGTTTAGAGGTTCAATCCTCGCAATGGACAGAGTGCAGATAGCCTATTGTGTAGCCTTGAGCTAATAAAACAACAACAATATTGTTCTGCGTTGCAAAGACAATGTTGACAATCGTGTATAACGAACTAGTTAGAAATGGATAATGTCATAAGTCAGTGTATCAGAAAAATAAGCCTTATAATTATTATAATGCATTGAATTATCATTTGGTTATCGTTGTTAACAGCCTTTTCAGCTGTAATTCCAAAAGCATTTCATGGATTAAGTGTTAGAAAAATGTATTATACTTAAATTAAAAGTGATAATGATTAATAAATCGGGCAACCTAAGTTTAACCTTTCTTCATGAGTTCATAGTAACCCATGGTTATGATGTATGGCATAAATAAAATTAGCAAACGATACAAACAAACTGAACTTAGCATAATACGTGATCTGTTTATTTGTTTTTGAATGTCGCGAAAAGCTGATCGAGGCTATCTGCGCGAGCCATGCCTAATTTTAAAGTGATGACTAGAGGGAAAGCAGCTAGTGAACACAACCCATCGCCAACGTCTGGGTTACTCTTTTATCAACGAATGGTAGAATTGACCGTCACATTGAAACGTCTCCACGGCTGGAAGGACAAGTATGTTCGGGAACAGGATTCGAACTCGCGACTCTCAGATTACGAGTCAAGTGCCCTAACCACCAGGTCAAGCCAGGCCTTCATTTTATAGCAAGTCAAGAAATTATCGAGTGTACTTACAAACATCACCGCAATATTCCGATTGAATTTATTACGCAATAGTCGTCGATGAATGAAACGTATAATTGTCTTTGTTTATTTCCTCAATTCTGTAGTTATGGAGTTTCATCAAATACCAACGGTTTCAAGTATCAGTTATATATTAGAGAAGCCAGTACAGCAAGATTGACTGTCTTATACAAAAGATTGAAAATAAAACCGCGTTTAGCAACTCAACATCTTTGGTTCAAAAAATGAGTCTAATTTACTTAGTAAAGGTTTAAACTATTGCCCGAATCCAGGTTAAGTGTAAAAACTTTGAAAATGTTGCAATAGATATAGAGGTAGTACTTAATGCTGAATCTGACTTTGTAACAAAGAAGATATGTCCTAAAATGATTCAAACTTCTCCCGAGAACTATGCTAAAAATGGAGATGAGGAGTCCAAGCTGACTAAATCAATAAAACCTAAAATTAGAAATGATGGTTTAATAATCACAAAAACGGACAAAGGTAGCACGACTGTTATATTTGAAAACTGAAATTATCATGGTAAAATCAACGTTTTCCTTTCACGCTCCTAAACATAGATCCCACCAAAGCCTATAACAATAATGTTAAACCTTTGTTGAACTACAGCAAAAGCCTGCTTAACGAGCTCCAAGCTATGTCGTTAAGCGTTATGAACCCTCGCCCGCCAAGTCTCTATGGACTTCCTAAACTACACAAAACGAATATCCCTATCAGACCTATTGTTTTCTATACTAATGTTCCCCCTTACAAACTAACACAGAAACTCACAATATATTCAAAAATCTAATTGGTTTTAAACCTACGTTCAGTATAAAAAAAAACCTCTTGAACTTGTAGAAAAACAAAATGTAGAGATAATGAATAACACAAACATTGTTTGGTTTGATGTTTGTAGTCTTTTCACCAGTATACCGGTTATCGAATGTAAACAAATTGTTAGTGATTTAATGGATAAAGAAAAAGTAAACCGTGTTCAAGCCCAGGAATTAAAAACAATAATAACCACTTGTCTAGATAAGAACTACTTCACATTTAATGACCAAAAATATAAACAGAACGATGGGTTAGCTATGCCCCCCCTCTTCTTTGTTTGTAGAAGTTTTTATGAATAACTTAGAGAAGAAATTGTTTTGTGATGAAAATAATACAAAACATGTTAAATATTGGTATAGGTATGTTGATGATGTGAGTTGTCTCTGGACATGATCCAAACGTCAACTTGATAATTTGGTAACTTTCCTAAATTCACGAAACAAATGCATTAACTTTACTATGGACTTGGGTGAAAATGGAAACATTAATTTTTTTGAACTTAAATATTGACATAAATAATGGCATAAATTCCTACAAAATTTTCAGAAAACCGACTTACAGTGGCACCATCATACTTGCTTCTTCAAGACATCCAATACCTCACAAACTTACCGTGTTCCATAGTTTGTTACACATACTTATCACTGTACCCTTGCCATCTAAAGATTATGAAACTGAACTAAAAACAACGAAACAAATAGCTGTCAACAATGGTTATGCAACAAAGTTAATTGACACATTGTTGTTTAAAAATTTAAAGCCATAAACTTAAAATCAGTATGCCCACATACTTTGGCACAGTATTTGAAAACTGTTTACCAAACGACAAAAATAAAAACAAATGGTTTAAAATAAGCTAAAATGGAAAAACCTTTTTACAAAATATATAATACACTGAACAAAGAAATTTACAGACGGCCCTTCTACTGTAAAAACAACCCAGGAAAAATGACAAAATCTATAAGTATAGTAACAGTGTTGTTTACCAATTAAAGTGTTAAGACTGCAATAGCGTATACATAGGTCAAACAGGACGTTCCATAGAAACGAGAATTAAAGAACATTCTAGAAGCCGGAAATTAAGGAAAATGGATACAACCCTTAATTTTGAATTTGATGACGAGGAACCCACTTTTTAGAAAATAATAGTTTGGAGGTGGCTTGACTGGGAAATGGAGAAAATGTTATTATAAAGGTACGACGTTTTAACCTTTGCATCCCACCTTATTGAAACTAAACACCAATTTGATCCGGAAGGAAATTGCAAAATTTTACATGTATGTGAAAAAAGTAAAAAACTAGGTAGCCTGGAAATTTTAGAAATAAATAGAAGTCTCAAAACAAATCCAGAAAAGTTCTAAATGACTAAACCAATTTAAACTACTCCCCATTTCTCATCCCACTTGTCTAAAGGTGAATGTTAAGGTCGGAAGTATTCTTTGGTTAAACATATATAAATCTAATTGAATAAGTAGAGTTGTTTAAACATTTGTCTGACAACAAGTTAAAGCTTGGAATGGTCTGTTCTTTCATTGGGGTGTGTGTCTATGAGCCAGATTAGTTTCGGAGAATTCCACTCCTCATCAGTGACCCTGACCAAACCAAGCCTTTATAGTAGTGAGGTATCGAAAATCAAACTGATGTATTTATGTGTTTTAAAACACGTAAATGCACCAGTTTCATATATAAACCTGTTTTCAAACCATTTCTGTCTGTACCTGATGATGTCTTTACTGGCGAAATCACGGTCGTTAATAAATGAAGTATTTATGAAATGTACAATTGTCTTTGTTTGCTTTTTTTCGAATTTAGATAATTAACTGTCAATTGGTATTTGTTATTTAGAATTTTTAAACTGAACTACGACTTATGCGACACACGGCCTATACGTACAGTTCAAATACCTTAAGATTTGTGCATATAGCTGTACTTGTTTATAATTGCTACTCAGAGAGAGAATAACCAATCGTTTAATTGGCCTCAATTATTTAACATGCCTACAATTGAAAGTTCATGTCGCCACGTTTGGCAATTTTCTATCCTACGATTGTTCATCTTGACCTACAGTGTAGGTTCCATTAAAAAAAAGGCACCGTCATAATACTATTATGTCCAGAGCTCACCACTATTACCTGTTGGCTTTCCATAATCAATCTAGTGTGCGAATATAACGGTTTTCCGGTGCTTATATTAACAGTTCGATGGCCTAGACATTCAGCATCTTGACAGATATGTCTTTTTATAGAATAGCACGAATACCTATTTCACCCTCCAGCTGCTTGAGGTATGTGGTGGACGTAACTTGTGTCACTTTTGTAGATGGAGATCCTTCTTGATATGTTGTGAACTATTTTTTGTGACAAATGATTAGCTTTCTCCACTAATCTTGGTGTTTGTGAATTCTAACCTGTTCAAGGACGCCGCATTTTGCTTACCATGGATGGGTCACAACTTGTTGTAGGTCTCTTTCTGGTAGATCTGGTACCCCATGTTGATCCATATTTCTTTATTTTACAATGTCATTAAGTAAAAGGGTTATTATCCCTTTGTTGAAAAATCTAAAGCCGTGATCTGAAAACATCTTTATGATCTGAGAATATTAATATTTTGCATTGGAAAGGGCACCTACATATACTTCTCAAAAGACTGTCATCAAACTACCTACAAACAATGCCAAAATGTAGTTTTAATACATTTCATTCCATTACGACTTCATACTGGCTATAGTTGTCATGTTGCTTACCGATTTACATATTCAAATCTTTTAATATTACGTACTTTACCCTCTTTGTATATCTAATTTGAAACCCATCTTATTCTACACGCTACAGAACTATGTTTTTGTAAGTTGTTTGTACCTAATGTCAAATATATTTACTCTATAAGCTAGAGAACTGTGTTTATTGGTAGCTTATGCTGAAACTTCTTCTGCTGTACAATCTAACTTCTTAGCGTATTCTAAGTAAACCCTGATTTGTCACAGGAAATATTTAAGTTGAAACTTCATAATGCAATTGCTTAAAGTTCTGATCTGATAATAAAACAGAACTTAGGTTAAAATGTATTAACTTAATTGGATTAAAGTTTAATCTTCCACTGAGTACGCTATTAAGGAAATACTTTATGAATTATATATATACATATACACCAGTGCATCATTACGAAATTAAATTGATTAAAGTGTATTTTTGTGCTTTTTAGTAAATAACTTCTCATTTTGAATTAATGTGCATCTGGTGCCTGCGAATTCATGCTAATTGCTAATGAATATAGAAACTCAAATCTTCATAACTCTTATTTTTCACAAAAATGATGAAGTAATTCACATGGATGTTTTGAGGTAGCTATCAGACAGAGTTCGTTAATAGGATCGGTATTAAAACTTTAATGAAGATTGATTATTTTAAACCAAAAACAACAACAGAGGCATAACTCCATATTAACTTATAATATCAACTTTATATGATGCTGAAAACGACGACGAAAACAAAAGTTTTACATTAACAAAACTGACATGTGAAAAGGGAGTCAACATGGACACGAAAAGAAAAGTTTAAAGTTAGATCACACGAGGATCTAGCTAAACGATCATGCTCGCGGTAGGTATGTAATATTAACTATAATATTGTTCCGCTGCGATTGTATAGAAAAATATCACCAAGTAAGCCCAAATGCGCATGTTTTAAGTATACAAATAGACACATCAGTATGACATTTCTTAACGTTAAAATGTTAGCATGATTATCATCAAAAATCTTGTTTTTCCTCATTCTGATTCTGCAGTGACGGAAGCAGAGAAGGGCTAAAATGAGTAAAAAAGAAAATTGCAGCATTTATGCACATGCATACATTATTCAGATGGTAAGAACATTGCTGTGCGCCTTCAAATGTCTAAAATATATTTTAGGTTAGTCACTTCCTTCTGTACGTTTTCAGTATTTTGATTTATAAAGTAGAGCACAATAGAATTAGTTTAGCTTGAGAAAACTAAGCTATCCCACAAGTATGTGAGTATGATGAGGTAATTCTGATTGAGAGAGACGTTCGTGTGGCTAGAGGAGATGGGGGGGGTTGCGAATTGTATTCTATGATCAAAGTTATATTTTAGGGTTCACTAATCATAAACACTTTTTAGATCCTAAGTTAATCAAAACTTTTTACTTCTATTCTAAAATGCATTAAATGTGTTGGCGGCTGTGACTTTCAGTGCTCTCTCAGCCCCCCCCCCCTCGTCGAAATGAAAAGAGGACACTCCACTGCCCACTCCCTTTAGAGCCTGCCGCACTCAGCTTTCCCAGATATGCTAAAACAACCCTGTTGAACGCACCACCCCCTGGATAAAATTTTGAATGCTTCTTTTATCAGGACAGTCTGGATTGTAGTGACATTGATAAGTTAAAAATACGGATGCTGTAACTCGCTTTGTACGTATTTATGTTCTACTGTATAAACATATGTTATTGGATGGTTAAATTACATGTGTAATATGTGACAGTAAGTAATAAGCCATTAGATTTATTTGTACAATAGACCGTCACTCTTGAAGCTTGTCCATTAACTGCAAAATTAGTTTTACAATTTCACACTTATGGCTTTAATATTCCTACCAATTGGAATATTTGCTGCATTCAGATGTTTTATTTTATTTTATTTTTTGTTTTGATGATGAGAAAAAAAGACACTAAATACAGGCGCCTATAACACATAGTAAGATCACGTTTCGTATTCATGGTAATACATAACATTAAAATATAATCTTAATTTCTATGATATAGAAGAATAAAACTAAGTTAAGCACACCTTAAGTTAAAATTATCGTATGATATTAATCCTCCGTATAACACCTGTGGTGCCGTTGCACTCTACTATACCCCAATTCTGTATTGCTCTGCAAAGGTTAAGCCAGAGCAGCTGTGTCACACAGCAGATTCCTCATATCGTTTCAACATGTTTTTCATTACGAATATTTGGAGTTCTGTTTGTACATATACCATCTAAACTGCAAAGGCACATTATTTTATTTTAGATCTTTGACGTAAACATTTTCATGAAAATGTGCAGGAAAGCTATATAGCTCCATGTTCAGAAAGTTCTAGAAGCAGCTTGAAAGCCAATGAGAAACTTCGGTGGTTACGTTTACTGTGTAGTTAAGTAGAAACTCTACTAAGACTTATTCTATAACAAATCTCGTTCCAGAGTTGAAAGTCAAGATGCAAAGAATATGTCGTGTAGAGCCATTATCCAAGGTTTGGAACAACAAGTATAAATAACGTAGAAGCAAGTAGTGGATAAGAGAACAGAAATTATGATGATCAACTTGAAGAACAGTAAGGGGGAAAAAAGCGAATCTTCATTTCAGCTAGAATCAGAAGAATCTGAAGATGTGGAGATGGAAGCAAAGAGATGGTCAAGCTGCTGGTGATAAAGCGTTGATTCTGCAATTTCTACAATCGAGTCTTCTAAAGAAAATTGCTTTTCGGGTATTGAGAAGCCCTTTGTTGTCAGTTACCCGAATAGACAGAGGTTGAATACATCAAATTAAAACGATTTGGGAGCCAAGCCTCTTCGTTACAGGCCATGTCGCCACGTCGGGTCATGCTATATCTGACGCTCATGCTCTTTAATAATAGCTTTAATAATATGGTTTCAACTGCAAAAGGTTCCGTTGTAAGGCTGTTATGTTCAAAGCACATGCCCTTCTCTTTCCACAATCCACTGATTTTCTGGGAATCACTTCAACAGTTTCATCACACAGAAATCCATAAGCACTGCCTATAGATACTTGACTAATGTCTTCGTATAGAATAGCATAGATACCCATTTCCTTCTCCAGCTGCTTAAGGTATGTAATGGTTGAATTGTTGGACTCATATGTCATGGAAGAAACTTGTATCGCTTTTCAGAGATTCTTCTTGATTATATTGCGTACTGTTGCCTGGGGCACTTGAACGACGTTTGCCAATGCCATTTCTGTTCATGAATCCTCATCTTTTACAATACGCCACATTTTGCTTTACATGGCTGGGGTAAAGAATATAGCAGATCACTTTCTAGATGGTCCTTTGTTTCCAACGTCATTAACTAAAAGGGACATCCTTGTGCTGGAATTTCTAGACCCTCGATCTGACACATCTATGTGATCTGAATATATGAATATCTTGAGTTGGAAAAGGCTGTTTGTGGCGGATTTACTATCCTATATATTTTTTAATATCGATGTTTGTTTAAATTAAATTTATATGTAGAAATGTACATAACTTATATTGTTAAATCTGTATTGTGAAATTTCTGCTTATTTATATTCACCAAAATTATAGAAAATTCTCGAGTGTAAGAATCAACAATATATGTGTGCACGTAAACATTGGTGTATCGTATATATTCTTGCGTAAGTTGAAATTTCGAGAAACTCTCCTCACACCTTTTAATATAACCAATGCGACACGCCAAAAGACAGTATATATTATTAGTTTGATATAGTTGCTGTGCTATAAACCTCGGAAGCTATAACTCTGATTGTTACAACGCTTATTAATCGGGAACTTCAGATATTTGACCAGGAACGTTTATAGATTTCGAATATTACAAACCATTTAACTTCAGCGGATTCACATTGGACATTAGTATTTTTACGAAAACATTATATAACTTCAGTGATGAATAACTCGGCGTGTGTAGCCGGCGAAGAACGTAGAACAGAGCTAGCTAGCTCCATGCTAAATGAATTGTATCTATATCCATTCAAAATTAATTTGCTCATCGTAAACCCTCGATAAAATATCAAGGAAGATCCAGACCAGATAGAGGACTAAATATTGTTTGTAAGTTTGTAAAACTTATGTGCATAGATCATTATTTGTAATAAGTGTTATTGTAAATTGTGTTATTGTTTATATATTACAACATATTTGTATTAAAAAACTGTGTGTATCACTCTTGTTGGTAAGTATCATAAATTGGATACATATCGACATTTATTTAATTTCTAAATCTAAATTATTATTTAACTCAGTTTCAGGCTATTCGAAATTATAATACATTACGCAATAACTCGAAGTTTCGTCCGGGATAAATTGTAATATGAAAAATGTTACATATACTTCTCAAAGGCGATCAATATTCATTGGCATCATATTACCTACAAAACGCCGAACAATGTCGAAATGTACTTCTGATACATCCTGCTCCATTACGAACCCATATCGGTTGTGTATGTTATGTGGCTTGCTGGTTTGCATAGTCAAAATCTTTTTAATATAGCGTACTCAACTTTACAAGTCGTCATTCCATTTCCTTGGTTGTTAAACTTGATGTGTCAAATCATTCCGTCGGCTGTGACAAATACCGGATCAAATGTATTTCCTTAGTTGTGATAATTACTGTGTTACATCATCCCTAACTTGTGATAATTACTGTGTTAATCATCCCCTGCTTGTGATAATTACTGTGTTACATCATCCCCTAGTTATGAAAATTACTGTGTTAATCATCCCCTGCTTGTGATAATTATTGTGTTACATCATCCCATGATTGTGATAATTGCTGTGTTAATCATCCCTAACTTGTGATAATTACTGTGTTACATAATCCCATGATTATGATAATTGCTGTGTTAATCATCCCCTGCTTGGGATAATTACTGAGTTACATCATCCCCTACTCATGAAAATTACTGTGTTAATCATCCCCTGCTTGTGATAATTACTGTGTTACATCATCCCCTACTTATGAAAATTACTGTATTAATCATCCCCTGCTTGGGATAATTACTGTGTTACATGTTCTCCTACTTATGAAAATTACTGTGTTAATCATCCCCTGCTTGTGATAATTACTGTGTTAATCATCCCCTGCTTGGGATAATTACTGTGTTACATGTTCTCCTACTTATGAAAATTACTGTGTTAATCATCCCCTGCTTGTGATAATTAATGTGTTACATCATCTCCTAGTTATGAAAATTACTGTGTTAATCATCCCCTACTTGTGATAATTATTGTGCCACATCATCCCTTACTTGTGATATTCGCTAGTTATTGTTTGTTTCTAGTTAAGCACAAAATTACACGATAGGCTGTCTGTGCTGCGCCCACCACGGGAACACCGAATCTTGTCTCCTTTGTTGTAAAAGCCACTGCATCATTATCTACTTGATTTAAGGCAGAGAAAGAGAGTTGAGAATTCTTTGTTTTACGAAATGCAGATAATAGCAAAAACATTTTATTGTTGTTAATGGTAGAGAAAGAAAGATGCTAGAAACAATCTTATGTTATTAAAGAAAGAAAAACATTGTTCAGTTAAAATAAAGAGATCTGAGATCATTATTTGTATTGTTAAAAATGAAAACTATTTGAGTTGAACGTTAACAATATTTTCGTCCTTGTTTTCTAGCATGTTGGTACTTAAGTAAGATATTCTAACTTGTTTGATGTTTCCTTAAGAGCTACTGTTCAGCATCGTATCCTCAATTATAATAGAGAATGATGTTATACTTCTTTTCTGCCTTAAGATTGACTAAACATAAATATTAATAGCCTCGTTTTGAGTTTTCTTTCTGATTAAGTATAATTCCTAACTGTAAAAGCACTAACATGTAATAAAATAATAAAATGTTAATATTATAGTCAGTTAGATTAGGTTCGCGGAGCTCTATAAAGTTTGTGATAATAAAATTAGAAAGACTGGGCGAAGGTCAGGCGAAGTTTTATTTCTATCGCGTGTATATGATTTAGTTGAAAAAATAACCTTTATATGATTTAGTTGAAAAAATAACCTCTAGATTTCGACTTCTAATGTTTGAAGTTTTTGAGTGAGCATGTGTGTGTGTTATAGCAAAGCCACGTCGGGCTATCTGCTGTGCTCATCGAGGGGAATCGAACCCCTGATTTTAGCATTGTAAATCCAAAGACTTACCGCTGTCCTCGAGTGATAATCGATCGAATTCTAAATATTCTAAACGTGTGTTGATAGAAATTGCATACTTTTCGTTAATAACTTTCCAAACGCAATACATCTAGCACATCCATTTCAAAAATAGATCTCATTGCAAAGGTCTTCAACCTCCTACAATCAATGAATGAGAACATTTTGTGATAACTGGTCTTTTAAGTTACTGTTTTGTTCCTCATTAATGAGCATGAAGCCATACATTAAGATATCGGCAAAGCAATTATTTTCAGCACAAAGAACAGTGAGTTAGTTAGCAGGGTGATGTATATTGATAGATAAGGAAAGTGAAGCGCGCAACAATGTACAACGCCAGTTTATTACACAATGCATAATAGCATATTGCAGAATACCAAAAATATAAGTCAGAAATTCCTAACAGAAGATAAAAGTATAAAATCTAAAGTTGTATTAGCAAATGTAAAGCAACATTTCAGAAACCCCAAATAGTTATGATTTTTTTGTAAAACGTCAAAAAGCCTCAATTATAACATGCGGACTCAAGTTTGCATATACTTAACTAAACTTTTCGGAAACCATTAACAGTCAGATTATTTCAACTGCCGAAAGCTTTAATTCTAGCATATGGACACCAACTTCCATATATTTAACACAACATTTCAGAAACCATAAAGAGTTATACTATTTTTTAATTGCTGAAAAGCCTCAATTCTAACATACGGACTTAATTTTACATATATTTACTGCACCTTTTCGGAGACTACAAAGAGTTATACTTTTTTTTTTAACTGCCGAAAAGCCTCAATTCTAACACATGATATTTTACTGCTGAAAAAAAAAGTACAATTTATGCCTTATTTTTTAACACGGGAAATCACTAACTGTAATATTTTTGACAATTGCTGAATGCAATAGCAAAAGCTTTATTAATTAATTTTCACACAGGAAATGAATAACAATGTTACTTTTAGAACTGCTGCAGAAAAAACAAAACTTTAAGTTTCAATTCGAGTACATTAAATCACTTTTAAATTGCTGTAGAAGAAACGAAAGTTTAAGTTTCAATTCGAGTACAGTAAATCACTTTTAAATTGCTGTAGAAGAAACTAAAGTTTAAGTTTCAATTCGAGTACAGTAAATCACTTTTAAATTGCTGTAGAAAAAACTAAACTTTAAGTTTCAATTCGAGTACAGTAAATCACTTTAAAATTGGTGTAGAAAATGCCAAATATTTTCACTTTATAAGGTTTGGTTTGTTTGTTATGAATTTCGCACAAAGCTACACGACGACTATTTGCGCTAGCCGTCTCTAATTTAGCAGTGTAAGACTAGAGGGAAGGCAGCTAGTCATCACCACCCACCGCCAACTCTTGGGCTACTCTTTTACCAACGAATAGTCGGACTGACCGTCACATTATAACGCCCCCACGGCTGAAAGGGCGATCATTATTGGTGTAACGGGGATTCGAACCCGCAGATTGCAAGTCGAGCGCCCTAACTACCTGGCCATGCTTGGCCCACTTTATAAGAACAGTCATTTAAAAGTTTCACCAAAGTTCTGTAGTATGCTATATATAGATATACAATATTCCAACTTTACCCAAATATCTTCTGGAATTTAGGTTTATTCTAAGCTATACAAGTTCAATTAATGATACACACTTTATTTAATAACGGATTTTCTTTAATTTATATTATTGAAAAATTCACTCCAGTCAGACGACAGTAATAGGCAGAACTTGTAGAATTTAAATAAAGTAAGAATGCACTTTATACACTTGCCTTTCTGATAGTGACGTAATATACTAAGCAATTAAAGATATTCTGACATATTTGTATGACGTCTTTTGTGTAATAAATATATATTCTACTTATCAAATATGGAAATGGTAGTAGTTAAGGTAACCGTACTATGAATTCCTAATATTCGATCACACCATAGTAGTCCACGAGCTGGCGATGAGTTATGTTGACTAGTAGTACCTTCCTTCTAGACAATCAGGGCCAAATTAAGGACTGCTTTGCACTGTTAGCCGTTGTGTAGCATTGAAAAAAATTTCAAAACAAAGAAACAAACGTGTAGTTGCATATTTCTGATAATTATATCGCTTTCAAAAATTAACAATAAAAGGGCCTTTCAATGGACTTCAATTATAATGTTAAATTGGCAAACTGCTGTGCATTGTTTTGAATAGAATTTTATATCGGTAAATATGAAAATAATCCGAAAACCATTCATACATTGAGATTAACAATCACACTAATATAGATAGCCGAGGAGCTTCGTGTTGCTGAATTTCAAGGAGAGACTACAGCCCATAAGCCTCTCATGTCGTGACCTACTCTGTGAATAAACACCCTGTCAAAAACTTCACGAGATAGTTATTGAAGGATATAGTTATTGCTGTTTGTCACTCGATATGATTATTAATATTAGAAGGTATTGTTGGAATATTTGGGGGGGGGGGGATTAGTTTTTTCTGATTCTTTTTCCTGATTCCATTATTATTGATTTATTGATAAATTATATTAATATTGGTGTGAAGTCCTGACCAGAAATTTGTTTATTAACTGTGTTTAATTTATTTCTAAGTGCTTTTATTGAGAATAAATTGTTTTTTTTTGTTCTTGTTGTTGTTGTTGAACCCTGACTGTAGCGGCGTGTTCATTTTAGAATGATCATCTCTGAATGATCACGTCTACAGCCTAAAGAACGTTCGGAGAGGATTGCTGGATTTTGGTTTCAACCCATAGGTTGCTCATCGCAGTCATGAATATATATTGTTAGCTCTCTCGGTGCTTTAAAATATCCAAGCCTGTGGTGAAGAACGACAATAACCATTACTAGGGGCGATGACTAAGCCTCGTCATTATGTGCTTCGGATGACTAGGAGAACGCATGCGAACGTGACTGAGTTATTCGAAGTGTGAAGAATGGTGAGGATGTTATCTTGGTATTTTATATAATTTGAACTTGAATGAGAGGCAATAATTAAGTGAAACATTAATTTGTTTTCGATGAATTTGAGCAAATCTTCTTTTCTTTTTGACACAAATAATATCCATCATATTCTTGACCAGTTTAGGTTGTCAGCCTAAGTCCTGCCGAACTGCTTAGTGATGATTTTAAAGGCTGCCTGTCAAATAGGCACAGATTATACTCAGAGCTGATCTGAGGTAATAATGGCGGTCTATTCCACCAAATATCTACGAATAGTTGGTGATAAAATCAAATAACGGAGTCCAGTATGTGAGTAGCGTCTTATTACAGTGAAACCCCAACAGAAAACAAACATTTTCTCGTGTATATATTTGTTTATTATATATAACTATGTATATTCCGTTATTAGATTTTTCGACTCAGTTATGATTCGGTCCTTTCTGGCCCGGACGTGGCCTAGGTGGTTAATGTGTCAGCAGACTGTGCAAAGCCGCTGTCTCACCGGAAGGTGCTGTAGACGAAAAAGTCGGGGGGTTCGTGACGTGTTGCGGCAGAATACATTACGCACTTTCAGTAATGGGTACTTCATAAAAGTCATATCCAATCCTGCTATTCAGTTTAAAATAGCCAAACAAAGCCCTTGGGTCGGTAGGTGCTGCTGATAAGCTCTGGTAAGCAGTTGAAAATCAAGGAAGGCTATATTTAGATTCTAGGGTTCTGTGATCTCACCTTTTAGTCAAAGTGTGCATAAATTGCCGTTTAAATTGAAATGCTAATTTTGTCTTCTTTTTTTCTTTGTATTTGAAGTAAAACCTTTAGCATTTTCAATTGAGATTCAAATCAAATGCAGATTTATAGTTCAGTGTTTTAAACTTGTAAAACTGGGATTTTTTTTATGATGTGCAATTTACAGGTTCAAACGAATACGTCTAACATGAATTCATTTTAAAGAATCCAAACTTACAATGATTTTATTCAAAGACTGGAATCCAACAGGGGCTAGTCTCAAAAAATTCCATCGTCTAACAGGGATACTTTTCAGTTAATCAGGTACAACTAGGGTTTGTCCTAAAGACTAGCATCAGACATATATTAATTACCAACAATAACAATCACGTTTAACAGGGATTCGCTCCAAATAATCCAATTAAAGAGATATTTTAGGGAAAAATTTTTAATAGGAATTCATTTCAAGCAATCCATTCTAACAACGATAAAACTTTTAAGCAGTTCATTCTAACTGGGTTATTGTTTAAGCCAATCTACATGAGGTAAATTCAAAGATTTCCTAAAGGGATTTGTAAGAACTAACAAATATCACTGCATTTGCATCAAACAACTACGACCTTATTGTCAGTTTTAATACGTTTCTCTTGTTTGTACCACCTGAATTCCCTAACAATGATTAACATATCTCCATGTGTTTACTATTTTTACTACTCAGAATAATCACATTCAATAACCATACCGTTCAAGCTGTTATGCATTCACTAAGGGACTCGTGCGCTAGAACTAACAAGGAAACAGACTGCGTATTACCGGATATGAGAGAATACACCTTATTATACTTCACTTACAAAAGTTCAAGTACTTGTCGGAAGCCGTTTAGACAAGAGCTTCTGGGGCTGTTATGGAACAAACTACATAATATCGCATCCAATCAAGACAGACATCACGTCGTGTTTTCGATCTGTGTCTTCCAGTGAACCTTCTATATCATGCATTATATTTATGCTTATACATACATTTATATAAACGAAGAGCATAGAGACATTCCTCAGAAAAAACTACTTGTTCTCTTGATATTTTACCAGCCGCAGAAAAAAAGCAAAGGCAGAAAAATATATATCATTTGACACACGTAGAATAACGTTAACGACAGAAATTTGTTATCGTGACAACTTGTATTTTAAACCCAGATCATTTTATGAACTTTGAAAAGTTATATAACAATTTTATTTATATTATACTTAATGCAGAGAAGGGTTAAGACACATTCTATGTGCAATCGAAAACTTATAACCTACTTAGACTTGCATCTATTCTGAGTTCCTAACATAAGCTAAGTCCTAGGACTTTGGAGCATTTATATTATATAAATATTTATAGCTAAGGAAGTGAGTCACTCTTCTCTTATCTCTATCAAGTCCGTAGAAGAAAAACATTAAAAGTAAGTACGGTAGCTCGTGCACAGGTTTAGCATCACTTATGAAAGATCCTAGTAGAAAACAGTGAACAATGGCTGGGCACAGGCTTCTGAGACGACTCAGTAGCTGTTCTGAGAATCCCTTATGTTTTTTTTAAGCAGCAGTATTAAGTATCTGTGATTGTCTTACATTGTTAATTAATCATTATTTAAGCAGCAGTGTTAAGTATCTGTGATTGTCTTACATTGTTAATTAATCATTATTTAAGCAGCAGTGTTAAGTATCTGTGATTGTCTTACATTGTTAATTAATCATTATTTAAGCAGCAGTGTTAAACATCTGTGATTGTCTTACATTGTTAATTAATCATTATTTAAGCAGCAGTGTTAAGTATCTGTGATTGTCTTACATTGTTAATTAATCATTATTTAAGCAGCAATGTTAAACATCTGTGATTGTCTTACATTGTTAATTAATCATTATTTAAGCAGCAGTGTTAAGTATCTGTGATTGTCTTACATTGTTAATTAATCATTATTTAAGCAGCAGTGTTAAGTATCTGTGATTGTCTTACATTGTTCATTAGTCATTATTTAAGCAGCAGTGTTAAGTATCTGAGATTGTCTTACATTGTTAATTAGTCATTATTCTTATGAGTTATGTTTGATATGGTTTTTCTGTAACACAGAAACAAATTAGGTGGAAGTATTTTATAGGAAAAAAGAAAAATCATTCTGATATTCAGTGAATAAGCTCCAAACAAAAGCGTTTATAAGCACGTTATATTATGTGCTTTTTTTTTTACACCTGATACTCAAGTTCCGGCTCATTTATTACGCTGTAAACCATGCAAAGTGTAGAAAAGACACAATTCCATCCTGCTTTATAGTAAATTTGGGATGCAAAGAGGAATAAATCATGCTCAAGATATTCAAATATGCACGATGGTTTATGGAAATAGCGCGTTATTTTTCATTTTACGTCTTCTTTGTTTGAATAGAGAAATGAAAAAGGTAATTTATCACGTGTTTTGGAAACAGTGCATATTTTCCCACCCTTAACTAATTAAGTTATAGAACATTATCACCTCTTTATAAAACGAAAGTTTCACTGTGAACTAACAAACTTTCTTAAAGTTGAAACAGAGGTTGAAAAAGATGAAAAAAACACATTTATCTCTTCAAATGTAGTCCGAACTTAGTCGAAATTACTAAAACAAATGTGAATAAAATGTCAATGTGCCTGCAATGTACGCTTTAGGTCTGGTTTGTGTTAGGACTATAAACAAAAATGCTTTAATTGATCATTTTTGACATAAGTTAAGTAATCAGCAAAAATAAAAATAAATGACCTGAGGGAACATATATACATCCATGCAGTAACCATTGTCAAGATGGACTGTAAGGTGTGTTACCGCACAACTCTAGCTCGTGCTTCAACGTCATTAATCTTCATTTCCTGACTGAACTAACTTGATAGCATCAGTCTAATGCCCAGAAACGTTTATAAGCTTTTTATCTCACAACTCAGGAAGAAGAGTAACACTTACTTGTGCCTAATGATTAGGTGTTCACTTCTTTGAAAACGGACCTTTTAACGAACTTGTAAGTTTTGAACATTTGGAGTCCAAGATAAATATATCAGACCCTGGAAATGCATACGCTGGCCAGAGAATTGTCTTTACAGCAAACCAAAAGCAGTTGCTATGAGAAAAGAATATCTTTATTAATTTGTACTTAATCTTCATTATTTGGTTAGAAAAATGGCATTGCCCTGAAGTATCTCACCCAACACCTGTAAAAAAAAAGACTCCAAAAAAACTCGGAAAAAATCTGTTACTAACAAATAATATCATCGTACACAACAAAAGTAAAGTTTAAAATGTCTGTTCAATAAACTAGTAATATTTACTTCGAGTCAATTAGAAAAATAAAGTCAAAGCTATTCATAGTTACTGTATCTTACACAGTAAATGCACAAGCGTGTGATTATAATTACTTCGTAATCTCCCCTGTAAATAATGTAACATTAACACAGTGAGCCTCTCCTCACAACCAAACAAAGACTCATCACATTACCACGTAATAATCTATAGAGTTTGTTTGTAGTTATGGACAAAGCTACACAATGGGCTATCTGTGCTCTGCCCACCAGGGGTATCAAGACCCGGTTTCTAGCAGTGTAAGTCCGCAGACATTCCGCTGTGTCACTGGAAGGGGGGCTAATCTATAAAGATAAACATAGTACTACTCGTGGGAAAAGGTTCGTATACAATAGTTTTTACAAACAAACGTGCAAACATTGTGTTATCATATACAATGTTTTCTATTATACTTTTGACATATAAATAAATGAAAAAGCTAATTTCTCACGTTCTTAGGAACAGTGCATGATTTCCCACTGATTAGTTTATAGAACAATATCACCTCTTTATAAAATGAAAGTTTCACAGTGAACTAAGAAACTTTCTTAAAGTTAAAATCAAGGTTGAAAAAATGAAAGAAAACACCTTTCGTTTTTCAAATGTTGACCCAGGCTAGTCAAAGTTATTGAAATAAATAATTGGGACAACAATGGGCTTTAGGAGACTCAATAAAAAGTATGAATAAAATCGTGCATTCATAAAAACTGACAATGGTAGTCTAAATTTATCATTTCTTACTACACACCAGGCAGTTGATTGAACAGATCACAGATAGCTCTTTGTGCTTAGTAATAAACATCAACATCAAACATTTGTTTTCTGTTCTGGACATTGTTGTTTCTTTAACAAGAAGTTTGTTTGTTGCTGTTGAAAGAAGGACATGATTTTTAGTCAAATGTCCTTCAAATACAGAAGAAGTTTTTGATATGTGACAGGATCTCAACATTTTGAAATCTGCGGACCCTTTTGATATGAACAAAACATTTACATGGACCACAAACAGTGAGATCGCCTAAACCAAAGCGTTTTTATCTTTTCAAACATATTCTTAATTCTACATTTCTGAGACTTTGTAATAAGCAAAATATTCAGCACAATATCAATAAAATATTGTCTTACTGAAACAGCTTATTTCATTGATTTGTGTGTGTTGGACTAGCATAGTTAATAAAACGTAAATACCTAGACTGTATTGATAAAGAGGGTTAATCACATTTTTTAGGAAAGCCTTGCATACGTTAATAAAGTGACATGTTGCCGCATTTACGAGCCATGGCACCGCGGGCGACATGTTTGATACCGATATATTTAGTATAGGGTAAATGCTCGACTATTCGACAGTGCAATGTTGCTACGGGTGGACTTAAAGCTGGAAGAATATAGATATATAGACTTTTCGGAATAGAAATATTCCTACTGTTAAACAATGTAGACCCAAAAATATACAATATTTCGAAAAAGGAAGTCTACTGTGTTTTCAACGGAAACGAAAAAAACTCGTAACAACAGAACGTTTAATAAAGCAATAGGCTCTGAAACCACACCCTTAGTTAATCAGGGCAACGCCCTCATCCGCACAGTTAATATCAGGGTTACTAAGGAGAACGCTCCGGCCCAAAAAAATCATTGCAATGGAGATGGGAATATCTCCTTTAACAAAGTAATGGTGAATGATTTGAAGCTCTTAAGCAAACCTTCACCTTTCGATTCCTGACACACACCTTGAAATCAACGGTTGTTTTCCTAAGATATATGGTGGAAGAAATTAGAATATCACTTGGTAAGTCTGAGAGCTTATATCGCCAGAAACCTGGTTTCAATACCCATGGTGGGCATGGCACAAATAATCTATTGTGTATCTTTGTGCTTAACTACAAGCAAACTATCAAACATTTGGCTACACACCTGTCAAGTCTCCAGATGCAGCTCCAATGGACTTTTGTGTTTTTAATCCATTTAATCATGTTTTTTTCAAATTGAAGTCCATGTACAAAGAAAGGTCTATGTGAATTTTATCAGAATATAAGGTCTAGAATGGACTTTTGTGTCTTTGATCCGTTTAATCATGTTTCTTTTCAAATTGAAGTCCACGTACAAAGGAATGTCTATGTGAATTTTATCAGAATATAAGGTCTAGAATTATCTCAACGTCATTCGCAGAAACTGATAAATAATGCAGAGTGTGTAATCATGGCCATCAGACATATTGTGATCGACGATGGAGGAAGTAGCTTCAAAAACAGTGTAGGGCCTGGAACCTCTTCGTTAAAAAAAGAACGATGAATTCTCAGTATTCCCATCAACCATAGACAGTGGTATTTGCATCTTTAAATTAGTTCTTTTTACGTCTCACTATAACGTTTTTTTTAAAGGAATAGATGAGTAAATATTAATGATTCGTATTTTTAGGAAGGTAGTTAGCGGGTGGTACTAATTTATTAAGATGTCTATTTACTGATGTTCTTCGTCCGTGAAATAATCAAGAATCATTGTTTTGAAATCATTTAAAATATTTCATTAATATTTCTTATAAACAGACAAAAGCTCCCTCTATTCCAATAATATATTTTCTTTTCGCATGCATGCTTTACTTTCAAGTTTAGTGTAGACAGTATATATCTCTATTGCAGCTATATTAATTGAGTAAAATTAGTGGTTTGGTTCGATTCGAATTTAGTGAAAAGCTACACGAGAGCTATCTGCACTAGCCGTCCCTAGTTAACACCACCAACTCTTGGGTTACTCTTTTATCAACGAATAGTAGAATTGACCGTCACAATATAATGCTCTCCACGGTCGAACGTGTTCGGTGATGGGGATTCGAACGCGCGAACCTCTGATTGTCAGTCGAGCGCCCTAAGCACTAGGCCGTGAGTAAAATTAAAACATCAGTGTATTAATAGACGTTTACTGTGTTTAAATAACATTGATTATTAATGGAAGAACCTTAAGGAAGTTACTGGAGGGAGGAGAGACTGTTTATTTGTTTTAAAGCATATCCATATTGAACTATCTGCTGATTCAACCGTGGGAAATTGGACCTCGGATTTTATCAAAGCCGGTATCAAAATTCTTAGAGAGGATAACTGTAGTAGAAGTAAGGACATTGGAGTTTTCTAAGCTACGTTAGGTACCTGATATTACAAAATAATATATGTATATTTTATAAAAAGATACACAATAATAAATAATAATGAAGTAAAATCAAAGGTTTAAGCTGGTATCCGGATGCCTTTATCTTTGGTGGCTTGAAATTAGGGAAGGCGCCATGCTACGTGGACTCCGCACTGACAAACGTGCTACGACGAGACTCTACATCTAGAGGGAATATTTTGATTCTTTTGAATTTCGCGCCAAGCTACACGAGGACTATCTGCACTAGCCGTCCCTAATTTAGCAGCGTAAAACTAGAGGGAAGGCAGCTAATCCTCACCACCAACCGCCAACTCTTGGGCTACTCTTTTAACAACGCATAGTGGGATTGACGGTATAGCCCTCGTGTGGCTTTGCGCGAAATTCATAATAAACCAAACGAGTTGAGAGATAACAATACGCTTGCTGAAATCTTAAGCCTCTCAATGATTCAGCGGTAAATTTGTCGGAGGGCCGAAAACACTAGAAAAATCGTGGCTCGATATTACAGCGTAGGTAACCCAAGGTGTATTTTTATGCACCAAAACAAACAAACAGCAATTCTGAATAGAGTAGTCAGAGCCATCTAGTGGTTTATGACAATAAGTTACGAACTTCAAACATTAAATAACCAGATTTATCTGCGGGTTTCTAGGTACATGATACGAATTTGAAAAACACAAAACCTATACACTACTTGTAAATTAGAAGAATACCCATTTATGTCAATACTAAATTACTTTATAAAGAAAACTTCCCTAGCATACTTCAGTTTAGATGATTTTTTTACTGGAATACCTCACTTTTCGTTAAATCATTGAGTTGTAGATTTTAAAATTTTAAGACTTTTTTTGCTAATTTTTCGCCCTCTAGTGGTATGAGTTTTATAGCAAGTAAAAACAGTAGGATATGGTTTAAATTTCGCTCAAAGCTACACGAGAGCTATATTCCTAATATAGTAGTGAAAGACTAGAGGGAAGGTAGTTAGTCAACACCACCCACCGCCAACTCTTGGGCTACTCTTTTTATCAACGAATAGTGGGATTGACTGTCACTTTATAATGCCTCACGGCTGAAAGGGCGATCATGTTTGGTGTGACGCGGATTCGAACCCGAGACCCGCAGGTTGCGAGTCGAGCGGCCCTAACCCCCTATCTATTCCAGGCTAAAACAAAATGAAATTAGAGTTCATTGATAGAATCAATCACCTATTCTTATTTGTTACAACTTACACAACTTAATCTATATAAATCTGTTAGTTTGTTACTCCAAACTTCTTCAAATTGAGAAAGATTCACTAATTTAAATGTAAGAGTAAACAAGGCTCGTGTTAAGTAAGCTTTCTGTTTTTAACATTTTTTGTATCTGCTGGAAATTGAATGAAGCATATTTCTTAGTAGAAAAACAAACATTTATAACATTTCTAAAATTAATATTTTTGGACAAATATAAGTAATTGCGTTTGAAAGGGTTATCACAATATATCTTCTTTTGCTTGATTTTATGTTTGTGTTTAAAGAAGGCGTGATGGAGGAAGAATGATTTTTGTTTCTATGTTAGCTAAGTTAGAAAAAGAGTAACTTTTAGATTGAATCTGTGTTCATTTAGCTAAGCGTTCCAAATTAGATTTGTTATAGCGTTTGTCTTACATTAGTTTTAGTAGAATAAAAAGTCCTGGCTGTAATGCTAGTGTAGTTTATTTATATACGCTTTAACTCATACGAAATTCCAACAATTTTTACACTTAAAATTTGTTTTGATTCTTGTCTTAATTTCTTAATTGTTCTTTTTGTGTGTGGGGGGGGGGGGGCGCTAGTTGACACTGCCTTAGAGCTGGCGAGTTTAATTCGAATTCGTCCGATATTACAAAATATTCCAACTCCCCTACTTTAAGTATTGGGTGCTTAAAGAGTGTTAGTCATTCCATTAGTAGGGATGTTGGGTAGATTGGGTACTGTTGACTGGCTACCTTCCCTTTGGCTAATAGCTTATAATCAGGGACGACAGCAGATAGCCTTAGTAGCTTTACCATAAATTCAAGTACAACACATTTTTTACCTTGCGTATTCGGTCGCCATGACACTTCCTTATTACGCCTTCCGGTCTCCTGTACTCCTACGATATCTTATATAGTTCTCTCAACAAAACACATCTTCCGAAAATTTTAGCTAATAAATCTAAGAACTCTAATGCCTTATGGTGGTAAAAGAAGAAGAACAAAAACATGTTTTTTATAACTTTATGAAATTTTGTGGCATTACACATGCCGATTAATGTTCAATTAACGAATAGTTTTTTTTTATTTTGTTTTTAAGGATCACTTTTCAATAAAGTTGTAATAGTATTAAACGTAAACGTTAGCATTTCTTCGAGTCTGTATATTGTCTAGCCTTAGTGATACACGGTTCCATTTACCTCGGTGATTTTTGTTCAAAGAACATACCATGAGTGACGTGATTTATTTCTAGCTTAGAAAGATAACCATTCCGCTACATTTCCCTTGACTTGGTTAGGCGTTCGACTTATCTTCCCTTGGGAAACTCTAGCCTGGTTACCATACCACTGTTGTATCAAAACTCAACAATAAAACTACTTTATAACCTAAGTACATACACGACAGACGATACGCAAGGAAACTCACTCAGAATACGAACACGTTGTACATGTAAGACAATACAATAAGCACTAATCCCAAGTGTCGAAAACGAATATCAGGAAAAAAGCAATTTCGAAAGACTTATGAGACAGTCTTAAAAACACATCAAATTGTGTTTTTAGTATTATTCTAAAGTTCTGAGATAGAAATTTTTAAAACATGCATCACAATTATACAGACACAAATAACTTGTATTATAATAAATAAAGACTTAGCAACATCGCAAAATTATCATTATTAGTTTATGTTTTCAGTTATTAAAATATTCAGGGTTTCACTAGCTTAAGTAGACGTTAGTGGTAGATAGATGAAGATAACATAAATCTATAGATAAAGAGAAATAATTTATTACATGAACCCCACTGCTGATTATTATATAACGAAATAAATACTATTTTCGATGTTCGTATCTATCATTATGTTTGTACGTGTGGACATGCCATTCCGAAACTCGTACGATTTCTAAGTACATCATTCACTAACTTCTCTGAAATCACATTTATCCTATCGTGATGTGGAAGTAAAAGTGTATAATGTATATATATGTATTGAGTGAATACTGCTTGGTACAAACATATATGAATTAAAAATGGGCGTCTGTTTGTTTGTTTGCTTTGA
>NW_013666106.1:395920-399093 GCF_000517525.1 Limulus polyphemus | reverse complement strand
ATAGTAGGATTGAGCGTCACGTTATAACGCCCTCACGGCTGAAAGGGCGAGCATGTTTGGTGTGACGGGGATTCGAACTCGCGACCCGCAGATTGCGAGTAGTTAAAAAAATATATTATGCAGAAGCATAAACACGTTCAATTAGACTCTAAAAAAAGATTTTGCATCAGTCTATAACTCTCCTGGGTTGTGACTCGTGGTAGACAAAAAATAGATCTTAAATATTATTATTACATATCTTTCTGTAGTCTGGAGCCTGTAATGGACAAGTTAAAGACATTGCTTTAAAAAGGTGTCCTTGTAAGTGCAAAATCGATGACATTTGTTAGGTTTATAATGTCCCATTTTTGCTATCGGTGGCACAACACTTATAATGCTAAAATTCAAGACGCGATCCCTGTAGTAGACACAACGCAGACAGCCCATTGTGCAGTTTTGTACTGCAAAAAAAAAGTAACCACCTTTACATAAAATTATAATTCATTTTAAGGTTATGTAGTTTCAATATTAGTAATATCAATAAATAACAATAAACTTATCTTAATTAATATAATAACAATAAGCAGTTAACAAAGGCGTTAATTCTTGGTTTTAGATATAACAAAAGGCTAAAGGTCGAGGTCAGAAGAGAATACTTTGTTTTTTATTACAGAGATGTAATTTATAAAGTAGTCCCACATGCTTGAAATTATTTACAGTCTCTACTCTACTTATCTTTGGAAGATTTTGTTCCAGCTCTAATCTATACAAAAAAGGAACTTAATATTTTATGACAATTCTAGGAGAGTTCACAGTTGGATTGGTTACAGTCTCTAATCTACTTATCTTTGGAAGATTTTGTTCCAGCTCTAATCTATACAAAAAAGGAACTTAATATTTTATGACAATTCTAGGAGAGTTCACAGTTGGATTAGTTACACAGATTTAAGAACAAAAACCGATACTTTTTGAGCTATAATTTCATAAAGCATTTCTTTGTAAAATTTTGTAAATTGAAGTATAATTAGTGTTTATAAATGTTTAGCAAAAAAAGGTATGCTAATATAAACACAGGATAATTTCTTTTCATATTTTACAATTAAATTTGTCACATATTAAACTTTTTTGTCGTGAAGATAGATTATTTTAAGTTCCAACTTCAAAATTATACAAAATATATTTAATTGATTTTCATAGCTAAATACATTAACCTTATATTCCACTGTTTTAAACTGAAGTTACGTTCAATGATATATTCGTAGTCTATAGCAAAAGGTTTTCGTAATGGATTAGTGTTTAACTTACGTTTGATCAGACGAGGATTCGAACCCGCGACCGTCAAATTACCAGTCCAGCGCCCTAACCACCTTGCCATGCCGGGCCAGATGGTATACTGCCGGGCGTGTTGTTGACGGGTTTCTCAGAAATACTTACTGTCGAGTAATAGAGTACAGCAGGTAGGTATAGCCGTAATACTTGCTTACCATCGTACGGAGTTTTGAGTTTATACAAAGCAACAAAACACACAAACTTATATCCTACTACAGCTCCAATGGGAATTGAACTACTTATTTGAATAATCGTGATTGGTTAGGTCTTTATTTTAAAAAAGTGTAATCTTATCATTAACAACTATCATAAAAAATCTTTCTTCACAGCTTTTACAGAATTGTTTACAATTTACACGATAAAGGTCAATTACTAATAATCTGTAAACAACTGCGTAAAAACGTGATTAATAAATTTTATTAAATTGAAGTAAAATGTTTAATAATGTAACATTTTTACCTGTACGTTAAGAAACATCATTCTCAATTAAATTAAATATTTCATGGTATCGGAGTTTTCAACCTGAACCGCACATCTTATGTGCACGTAGAACAGACGGCTAGGTCGGGGACCCTTAGGATTGCGCCTAGTGACGTTGCTGCTACTTCTGATAACATCCATGGTAGTTCGAATGAGGAGCTGAAACAGGATACTGACAATTAACCCAGATCCTATCCTAAAGTCCATATTGAGTCAATGAGCAGTGGTCTGAAATTTTTAGCCCCCAGTGGCACAGCGGTATGTCTGCGGACTTACAACGCTAAAATCCGGGTTTCGATACCCGTGGTAGGCAGAGCAAAGATAGCCCATTGTGTAGTTTTGTGCTTAATTACAAACAAACAAACACAGACAGAAAAAGTAGCCAGTATTACTCGCCTGCACAAGAGTTTCGTTTGGTTCTTTGAACCAAATGACGATATTAACTGCCACTTTCATAACTCACCAACATTTGAAATTTAAAATCAAATTCACGTCTCAAACCCTTAGATCTACACCCCAATAAGATAATAATTAGGTCACACCTTTGCAAATGTTTCATATTTTGACAGTTACATGTTTAAGTGTGTGTGTATGTGTTTTCTTATAGCAAAGCCACATCGGGCTATCTGCTGTGTCCACCGAGGGGAATCGAACACCTGATTGTAGCATTGTAAATCCGAAGGTTTATCGCTGTCCCACCGAGGGACCGTATACCAAAAAGGCAAATTATATCTCGTGCAGCAGACTTAGATTTCAATCATTTGGTAAATCATACTTAAACCATGCTGTTGTTTTGGAAGTAAGTATTTGTTGTTATCATCATCAATTCCTAACTCAAATTACTTCTTTGTTACACCCTCTGGTTTTATATCTTGCCAGTATTTTAAAATAAATTTATTGAGAGGGCGCGGGTTGGCCATGTGCCAGAGCTCTTGATCTTGGGTCAGAAACCATAAAACATTCACCGCACTTTACTGTGGGTGCTTTATATATGAGTAACAGTCAATTCCTTAGCGGAGATGGTGGGTGTCAAGATGCTGTTGAGTGGCAGTCTTCCCTCTGGTAAGTAGTTAAAAAATTAGGGATGACGGTAGGTTGCCTTAGTAACATTACCACAAATACAAATAGAACATACTAGAGCAGTAAAAACAATTATAAATTTGTGTAACAAGCAAATAAAATTAAAATCGAATTAAATTCCTGATTATCAGTAATTGAGTAAAAACGTTTGTAGAACAGTCAACCACCTTGTTAAAACTGCTGTAGAACAGTCAACCACTTTGTTAAAACTTCTGTAGAACAGTCAACCACCTTGTTAAAACTGCTGTAGAACAGTCAACCACTTTGTTTAAACTTCTGTAGAACACTCAACCACCTTGTTAAAA
>NW_013666106.1:391232-395150 GCF_000517525.1 Limulus polyphemus | reverse complement strand
AACAGTCAACCACTTTGTTAAACTTCTGTAGAACAGTCAACCACCTTGTTAAAACTGCTGTAGAACAGTCAACCACTTTGTTTAAACTTCTGTAGAACAGTCAACCACTTTGCTTAAACTTCTGTAGAACATTCACCCACCTTGTTAAAACTGCTGTACAACGGCCAACCACCTTGTTAAAATTGCTGTAGAACGTTCAACCACCTTGTTAAAACTGCTGTAGAACAGTCAACCACTTTGTTAAAAAAAACGTTTTACCCTGTTAATAAAAAACAAATCAGAGATGTATTTTCAGCTTGAATGGCACCTTGTACGGCACATGAACTAAAAAGCCAGATCTGGGGTCCGAACCCCTTATGAATCATATATATCCATCCCTAGCTTTGAACTAGCGATCAGAAGGAAATCGGTCATTCAGTAGCACTCGCCGCCACAAGAGCTTTATCGGGTTATGAGCCGAATACCGCGATTAACTGCCACCCTTACAATTTCCCCAGTGCTTGAAGCGCGAAGCGTGTTCAGCTGATCGCAGCATGAACCTCAGACTTTCAGATTCGCTAACCACTAAACTACGCCAGGTCGAAAAATTATGACGATAATCGTAATATTCTGTGGACATTGTACAATAATAATGAAATTATTGGACGTGACGATAATCGTAATATTCTGTGGATGTTGAACAATAGTAATGAATTTATTGGACGTGACGATAATCGTAATATTCTGTGGATGTTGAACAATAGTAATGAAATTATTGGACGTGACGATAATCGTAATATTCTGTGGATGCTGAACAATAGTAATGAAATTATTGGACGTGACGATAATCGTAATATTCTGTGGATATTGAACAATAATAATGAAATTATTGGACGTGACGATAATCGTAATATTCAGTGGATATTGAACAATAATAATGAAATTATTGGACGTGACGATAATCGTAATATTCAGTGGATATTCAACAATAATAATGAAATTATTGGACGTGACGATAATCGTAATATTCTGTGGATATTGAACAATAATAATGAAATAATTGGACATTTTTAAATGTAGAACTGGTTGAACCAGTTCATCTTTTTTACGTTAAAATTTTTTAAGCTACATTTCTGTAGGCGATGTGGTGAGTTCCAAATTTAGAGGGTCATTATTTCATATCATTTAAATTTCATGGTTTCAAAATTCATAATGAATGTTTATAAAAGAAAAATGTTTATAAGAAAATGTTATTAATTTCTGTATTTGTAATAACTTCGTTATTATCCAACACAAAGTTCAGAAAACAACAATTTAAATTTAGATTTATTTACTTTATCGTAGAAGTACATTGATAATCTAAGTGATTTGAACAACCAGAGTATTAATAGATATATCACTGCTTTCTCTATATGTATTTATATGTGTATGTATTATTTGATTTGGAAATAAAAATTACTATAACATGTAGTACTCAAATTCATTGTTTGGATTTAAGCAGTTGTTTCTATTAAAAACAGGTATTTTTCACAAACATCGAGAAATTTTCCTCACAACAATGGACTTTTTTCAGTTACTAGTAACATTCTTTCACAATTACAATATTATGTCTTAATTTCATTGTTACGTAGAAACTGTAGAGATTGTAATATACTGTAATATTTTCTTTATAAAGTAAAGCTCTTATTCGTATCAATTAACTATAATGGATTCTTCAACGTGTTTTATTAATGTGCTTCAAAATATATAAGTACATATAAAAGATATTACGGATATTACATAACAGTATTGTTAGAGAAGTTTAATATAAAACTATCAAAATTTGGTACAGCGACTATCTTTATTATTGCAAATCACCTTGGTTATACCATACCTGTTTTGGCTATCAATATGTTTGAAGATAAGATTAGATCATTTACACAACTGAGTGCTTATTTTAGCAGCATATTAATCAAGGAGGGGTTTGGATGTAATGCTACATTTTTAGAATTTTAAGAGGATAATTTAATTCTATTTCATTCAATATATAATTTATGTATCTGGGTGTATTAGTTATCTGTACTCTGTTCATATAGGGGCGTAACTGTTATTGGAAATTTTGGAAGGTTTAAACGCGCGTTTGTTTGTTTGTTGTGAAGCGCAAGCCTGGTTTTTAGCGTTATAAGCCTTCATACTTACCGCTGACCCGCTAAGGGTGGGGCTGACCAGAGGGGAAGTAACTAGCTTGAAGCACCACCACTTTAAGACTTTGGCTAGCTTTTTGAATCAAATTATGAAATAGACTGTCACTCTTATAACGCCTTTCAGGTCAAAGTGCAGCTAGGTGGTATCACATTTCGATTCCAAGTACTAAGCAACACCTAGTTAATTTTTATGGAAACTGTAAGATCTGCTTCTGAAGATAAGTTTTATGTGGCCAGTGGTCTTTTTTAGTAACCTGTTTTTAACCTTAATCTTTTTTTTATCTTTTGCTTTTCCGTTTTTTAGGAGCAACAGCTTTCTTACACTAGGGTGGACTTAACCTGGTGGTTAGTATGCCGGAATGTGAACCTGAGGGTCCATGGTTTTCGTCCCCTTATCGCAAATTCTCCCTTTGCACTTTAGTGCCATGTCGTTATAAGAGTGACAGCTAAATCCCACTATTCAATTAGATAGCCTAATAGTTTGCAGTGTGTGCTGTTGGCTAGTTTCCTTTTATCTATTCTGTAAATTCAAACTCAGGGATGGCTAGCTCTTGTTTATTAGCTTTGCTCTAATATCCAAAACAAACCAAAACAAGTTACTGCGTACAGTGAACGGTAGTTTCAGGCGTGGGTTGTGAGTTTTTTGCACGTATCTGCTTCTACTTTTTAAGTTCTAACTTTTGGTTCTAGCTTCGTTTTAAATGTTAGAATTTCGAATAGTAATTAAATATGATAAACAGCATATCTCTACTGACGTGTGGGTCTTGCTTCCTTAGATATCTTTCTTACTAAGATAAAACACCCACGTTGTAGTTTGCATCTTGAATTTACTTATCTATCCTGTGTTCAAGTAAATAATAGAAAACAACAACAACATCGGAGTTATTTAAATTCCATTGGATTATGCTCTCTTTCCTTTAAATGTTCAAATTAACATAACTGTTCTTATATATATATACGAATCACTAGTCGTTCTAGTATTTTGCTAGATTTTTTTTCGTCGTTCACTTGCTTAACAAACTGTCTGAGGTGATTCACGTTTTCCAGAAAAATCCTGGAACGTTAGCCAGCAACGACAAGAAAGAAGGATGAATTATTAGTCTTGTACGATTATTTAGGTAGATTTACAGTAAATTAGTATGGTACTTCAATCAAGAAACGGAAGCAGGGTGAACTGTGATCAGAATATGTTTACTTGAGATAGAATTTCCTGCTTGAACTCAAACGTTACTCAATATGTTAAGAGGCTTACGTCTTTCGTACAAGACAAAGTCGTATTAACATAAATCGATAAAATAGGCGTGTAGTGTAAATACATTTTAGTGGCACTGACAAAAATGTGTAGAAGTTTAAAGAAATTTCCAGCACCAATAATCTGTCTCTACTTACAGTGTTAACAAAGTGATATATATATTAAAAATAATAATTTTATTATCAGTCCAATCAACTGAATAACATAAAACTATTAATCTATCTCTACTTACAGTGTTAACAAAGGGAGATATATATATTAAAGATAATAATTTTATTATCAGTCCAATCAACTGAATAACATAAAACTAGCAATCTATCTCTACTTACAGTGTTAACAAAGGTATATATATATATTAAAAATAATAATTTTATTATCAGTCCAATCAACTGAATAACATAAAACTATTAATCTATCTCTACTTACAGTGTTAACAAAGGGAGATATATATATTAAAGATAATAATTTTATTATCAGTCCAATCAACTGAATAACATAAAACTA
>NW_013666106.1:385591-390438 GCF_000517525.1 Limulus polyphemus | reverse complement strand
CATAATATCAAGATATAGGTATAAACGTATATGAAGTTTCTTCGAGTCGGGTATGGTGTATAATCATATACGAACACTTCACATGTGCAGTAACACAAGGATCCGTACATACAACATTAATATATAGGTATAAACGTATATGAAGTTTCTTCGAGTTGCGTGCGTTGATATAACCGTTCCAAAATCGCACGCACTTATTAGGTCGTCAAGAAATTAATGTCGCGTTTTGGAACACTTTCATTAACCCCCCCCCCCAAAAAACGTACATCACGTATAATAGTTAAACGAACCACCTAAACGTCACTTTACTATAGCCTATATAATGTGTAAAGTTTAGTATACTATAATCCCTTATAGTGATGGCACACGATGAGACACACATTCTGCATGTAATGCTGTTTGAATACAAGAAGGGAAACAATGCCTCTGTAGCCACAAAGAATATCAAATAAGTTTATGAAAATGTTTTGAACATTCATAAGTGTCAATGACGGTTCACAAAACTTCCTTCAGGTGATTTAGCCTTAAAAAACTGTGATGGCAGGGGGCCGACATGTTGGAATTGATATTGACTCCATCCGCAGAAAGTGATGCTCTGCATTTGGTGGGACATCAAAAAGTAATTCATTTCGAACACCTCAATCCACAGCAAACTGTCAATGCAGAGATATACAGTCAGCAATTGGAACGTTTAAAAGAAGCCCTTCATCAGAAACGCCCTTCACCCGTCAATCGGAAAGGTGTTCTTCTTCTCCACGACAATGCACGTCCACATGTGGCACGTTTGACGCAACACAAGATTATGGAGTTGGGTTGGTAAGTTCTCCCCCTACCTACCATATTTTCCAAATATGACATCATAAGATTACCATTTTTTCGTTCGCTGTAACACCATCTTAATGGGAAAACGTATGCAAATATTGGAGGTGTTAAAGAGGACATCGACATGTTTTTTTTTCCTTCAAAGCCAAGTGATTTCTTTAATCAGGGCATTAACAACCTAACTGATGTAAAAGCATCATCGATAAGAATGGAGACTATTTCATTTAATAAATGATTTGTTTTGATATACAAGTGTTTCGGGTTTTTTCATCTAAAAAATAGCGACATTAATTTCTTGACGATCTAATATTAGTTAACAGAAAACAGTAGAACTATAAAGAAAACACCTATATTTAATATGGTTATATCATAAAAACTACTTGACCTGAGGAGAAGTAATGTAGAAGCAGATTGGGAATTATACGTTTTATTAAGGGTTTGTTTGTTTGTTAGATTTCGCGAAAAGCAACACGAGGGATACCTACAATAGACGTCACTGATTTTAAAGTGATAGGTTAGAATGGAGGCAGCTAGTCAACAGCCAACTCTTGTCAGATCAAATAGTGGGATTTGACTGTTACTCTTATAAAGCACACACGCCCCTAAAGTGCAGAGAACGACTGATATGAATATTTTGTAACAGGACGCAAACCACGGGACCTGAGCTCCACAATCCGGCATGCTAGATATTGGGCCACGCTCGGCCATTTATTCAGGTGGGTTTGGACATTTTACACGGTGATTGAAAAACTACCACTGAAGATGTATATTTTATCCGTTACTTTCAATCATCATATAGATAGCGCTTCTACAAAATGAAATTGTTGTAGATATGATTGTTTTCTGGACAACATTCGCTGATCCTCCAGATCTCTTTTCCATAAAGGTTGTATCCATATTTTCGAAACTTAATGTGCTATATCGACGGGTGTTCTACTCTAAAAAAGCTCAGAGCCAAAAATCTGGAGAAGCAATGAACTGAGTATATCTGTCTGATTGAACAGCTTAGGTTTCTTTTTTCAGTAAAAGTATGTTAGAAGCCTCCTAACAGGACGACAGACACGAGTTCGTCCCATCTTTATCGAAAGATGGTGGTCTCGATGTCTGAATCGTAACAAATTCTCTTTCCTGAAACAGTTCTTCAGAAGCTTGAAATTTGTAAGGATCGGTGATCGAAGTGATGGTGAAACCGTACCATACAGCAACATGAGAATCATGACTACATGGATTTGTGGAAACGTTATACCCTCAGGTTAATAAGGTTTCCCTCGGATTAATAAGGTCTCCTCCACATTGAAGGAAACACTATTCGGTTGTTTACGATTGTCGTTTTAATAAACTTTTTATTACTTGAATTTCATAACTATGGTAACTACATGCGTCATCGTCTCCCATTGGCTTAGTGATAAATCTTTAGGCTTATGATACTAAAAATCGGGCTTCGATACGCATGGTGGATAGAATACAAATAGTCCATTGTGTAGCTTTGTGATTAACAACAACCAAACCAATACAAAAATGTGTCATCTTTGAATGTCATAATTGCTCAGATCATTCCATTGCCGGAGTTGTTAAAAGCCAAGGAGCGAAAATATGTTGGCAAAATGATGATAACTTTGATTCGTTTGCACAGGAAGGAAAGACTGGACCCTAACTATTTATCTTAAATTCTTTTCTGACCATTTTTTCTGAATTCAATCATTGTAAAATATACACGTTTTACATATTTCGTTGTATTTTATAAAAAACATATCAAGTTTTTCAGTTTAATTTAAGTTTTTAAATTATTAAGCTGTGTTTACATTATTTTATTCATTTATACGCTTTAACAGGTGACCAAAATGTTTTATCATAATTTATCTTCTTTTTTCTTCTATTTTATGGAGACAATGAACAAATTCATCCTGGCTGGGCACGAACTTTAAAACTTGGGCAAGAGAAGCTACCAAGTGCAGAACTTGATTCAGAAAGAAAAAATACTTTAATTAAAAGGTGGATTCTTGATATAAAACATTCACTACAGAGAGATCTGTTTTAAGAAACCACCCAAGGGAAGTCTGTAAAATGGTCATAAAACACACGTGTAGTCTTACATATAGAATCAATATATGTATGAATATAACTAAAATTGGAATTAAATAGCCTGGTCATTGAATACGGATGGTCTCTTAATAAAGGTGGTCACATAAGCATATTTGATTGTACTTTTTTTGTCACACGTGATGCAGCGAAAGCATACAGAACACAGAGAAAATAAAACAAGAGTGTTCACTTGTGTCAAATTCTATAGAATATAAACAAAATGACAATTTATTTCGATTTGAAATCATATTACAGTAAAATAATGAGTAAAACTAGATTAAGTGTTTGCAACATATGCTATATTTGCTCTAGGAAACGTAAAACATGATGTCATGTTATCATATAAGAAGTAAAATAAATATATATCACAACATGAAACAAATAGTATAACATGTATAATACTGGCAAGATTAAAACAAGTCGAAGTCCTTACTAAATCCTATTTCAGGTATACCACAACACTTCGGGAGATACAAAAAGAAAAAGAAAAACAGATGTTGCAGGAGCTCTGTTGTATTTATCAATACCGATTGAAGATGTTGATTCAAAAGATAAGTTATATCGAGAAATTCCCAGATGCAAATTCAATAATAGGAAAGAAAATATGTTTTAAAAACTGAACAACCTGGATGAGCCCACCCACCATTGTAAATTAAATGAGCTCCGAGCTAAAGCGCCTCATAAAAACCCTTTGCAAATTAAAAAGAACAATTGTCAGACATATGAAGAAAAAATGGTTTGTCGAGTTAGTTTATACTCATGAAACTTTTTCAATATCTTGGACCATACATTTCAGAAATTGCTTGAAGCGCCCTAACAGAATTTAAGAAAATGTTTTCTAATATAAATGAAACAACGCTTCAATTTACCACTACAAGATTTGGCATGCTGTTATAACGTTTCGAAATCAACTGTGTCCAGAACATTGTATGTTAGAATAAAAGGTTTTTTTTTTATCTGTCCAGAAAGAGAACAGTTGAGATTAACGATGCAGAATGCCAACTTTCGGTTTAAAAAAAAGCTGCTGTAATAATTTACAGTTTTGAATTTTTTTACAGAGAGACCACTAGATTTGCTTGCAAAACTAAGATTTGGTCCAACTACTACTAGCGGAAATACAGTTAATTTTCTAATAAGAATAACATCGCAAGGAGCCATTTCACTTCTTTCTCATGAAGGAGGGGGGAAGAGTTAGTGGTAAGCATATAACCGAAAACTGTAAGTTGTTAAGAAAATTTTTACCGGGTCATATAGTATTTGCAGACAGAGGTTTTGATATTTCAGAAAGTGTTGGACTTACGTGTGCTGACGTAAAAATCCGAACTTTCGCCGAGGGGAAGCAATAACTATCCCCCTTACAAGTGAAATAAACTAAAAAAAATAACGTATGCTCGTATCCACGTAGAAAGAGTTATAAGACTAGTAAAAAATACATCCTTTTTACACTACCCCTTACTATCTTATAAACAATGATGGACAAATATCCGTGGTAAAAATAAGTGTTACAGTTTATTGTCCATTATCGAATTTGTGTAAATCTGTTGTTTCTTTGGATCACACGTGCTGGCTACTGAACTAAAAATTATCCATTTGGGCCAAGATTATGCATTGCAAAAAAAGAACTGAGCAAGGTTTATATTCCCTTATTAAAAACTCAAAACAACATCGTTTGTTAAACTGATTTACCTACATCATCTATACTATACATCATAAGAAGATGGCTGTCCCTTCTCCAAACCAACTTGTCAGTGTTGTACCGCCATACTAAGTTACATGTAGTTAAGTGCGCATTTTGAAGTTAAAATGGTTTGTGAGGTCAATATATAAGGTTTTTACTTCTTCTCGAATTAACTTCCTGTATGTAAATGTAAAATTACACTAATGTACATATTTTTCATCGTCAGTGTAGGAATGTGACTTTCTCCACGCACCTATGGTAAAGG
>NW_013666106.1:383181-384840 GCF_000517525.1 Limulus polyphemus | reverse complement strand
AAAGGGTATGTACAGGTAAATATAACACATGTTAATGTGACTTTCTCCACGCACCTATGGTAAAGGGTATGTACAGGTAAATATAACACATGTTAATGTGACTTTCTCCACGCACCTATGGTAAAGGGTATGTACGGGTAAATATAACACATGTTAATGTGACTTTCTCCACGCACCTATGATAAAGGGTATGTACGGGTAAATATAACACATGTTAATGTGACTTTCTCCACGCACCTATTGATAAAGGGTATGTACAGGTAAATATAACACATGTTAATGTGACTTTCTCCACGCACCTATGGTAAAGGGTATGTACGGGTAAATATAACTCATGTTAACTATCATTGCAAGTACGTTTGATGAAATTTAATATTTTCATAAAACTAAAACAACAGCTATTTCGACCCCTCTTTGCGTCTCATCAGACAGTGATAACATTTCTTAAAGTTGTTTTGTATTCTTAAATCCATTTGAAAGTTGTTTTGTATTTTTAAGTCCATTTTAAAATGTTTTGTATTCTTAAGTCCATCTTACAGTTATTTTGTATTTTTAAGTCCATTTTAAAGTGTTTTGTATTCTTAAATCCATTTTACAGTTGTTTTGTATTCTTGAGTCCATTTTAAAGTATTTTATATTCTTAAGTCCATTTTCAGTATATCTTGTTGTAAAACTGGCATAAGGACGATGTAGGTGTAAATGTGCAAACATTTAGCATATCAACACAAACAACCTTAATTTGATCAAATACATGTGCGTTATATTCACAAAAGCAGATTAAGTACATAAACTGAAATAATTCTTCATAATAACACACATGTTAATAAGATAGTTTACAGTATCTGGATAAGAAATATCCAGCCAATCGTCAATATTACTTGCCGAATCTTATTTTGAAAGATCGTAGAAGTCTTTGTTGTTAATAAAACTAAGCTTGTCAATATATCTTGCTCCAGAACTAAATCCAATCTAACTTAATAACCTTTTTTCGTGCACTATTTGCGAGATTTTATTGCTCATTGTGTTAATTTAATTCGAAAATCAATAATGTGAATTGAACAGGTAATTATTTTCACGCTTCACTTCACTTGAATTACAAGATGGCGACTACCATGCAGGATTCCCGGATGTGATGACGTGAATGAAATCTATGGTGAACTGCTGAGGGGTTTTCATGGGCGTATAAATGACAGCATTTATTGATTTGACATGTCCATTAAGATGAAATAGGCGTCTTCCGTTCAAAGGATGTTTTCTAGCTATGCTTCATCGATCATCGACCTGACCAAAACCCAATGATGTGCAAAGTTAAATCTCAAAGGTGGATCACCATCATTAACTGCGTGCAGGCGCATAAAGTGATGATAAGCTTTGAGCTTTGGTGTGTTTTTATTATATCCACAGTACTGTTAGTGGCAGATCAAGCTCTCGAGTAATACCCCTTTATTTGCCACTTTCAAAGAATGCTTTCCAGCTTGGTATTGAATGCCTTGAGCAGTCTTTACTACTTTCCAGCTTGGTATTGGACGCCTTGAGCAGTCTTTACTACATCCCAGCTTGGTATTGGATGTCTTGAGCAGTCTTTACTACTTTCCAGCTTGGTATTGGACGCCTTGAGCAGTCTTAACTACTTTCCAGTTTAGTATTAGATGCCTTGAG
>NW_013666106.1:381943-382568 GCF_000517525.1 Limulus polyphemus | reverse complement strand
GTATTGAACGCCTTGAGCAGTTTTTACTACTTTCCAGCTTGGTATTGGACGCCTTGAGCAGTTTTTACTACTTTCCAGCTTGGTATTGGACGCCTTGAGCAGTTTTTACTACTTTCCAGCTTGGTATTGAACGCCTTGAGCAGTCTTTACTACTTTCCAGCTTGGTATTGGACGCCTTGAGCAGTTTTTACTACTTTCCAGCTTGGTATTGGACGCCTTGAGCAGTCTTTACTACTTTCCAGCTTGGTATTGGACGCCTTGAGCAGTTTTTACTACTTTCCAGCTTGGTATTGGACGCTTGAGCAGTTTTTACTACTTTCCAGCTTGGTATTGGACGCCTTGAACAATCTTTACTACTTTCCAGCTTGGTATTGGACGCCTTGAGCAGTCTTAACTACTTTCCAGTTTAGTATTAGATGCCTTGAGCAGTCTTTACTACTTTCCAGCTTGGTATTGGACGCTATGAGCAGTTTTTACTACTTTCCAGCTTGGTATTGGACGCCTTGAGCAGTCTTTACTACTTTCCAGCTTGGTATTGGACGCCTTGAGCAGTTTTTACTACTTTCCAGCTTGGTATTGGACGCCTTGAGCAGTCTTAACTACTTTCCAGTTTAGTATTAGATGC
>NW_013666106.1:371461-381099 GCF_000517525.1 Limulus polyphemus | reverse complement strand
AACGCCTTGAGCAGTTTTTACTACTTTCGACATATGCAGATGGCCCCATAGAACGTAGTAAATTATTTTATGAATGTAATTGGTTTTACCAATAAAGTATATTTTATTATCCTTAGGTCACTTATAAGCAAATGGACATTCACTTGCTCTTAGTACCTGCCTTTTAACCAAAGTAAAATAGTTAAACGATCCCGCATACTTACAAACATTTTATTTAAAACTCCAATCTGGGATTATTGAAAGGGAAAGAAAGAAGAGAAATAAAAACAAAACTAGTTTGGGAGAAAAGCGAATTAGGTATACAGTATAGAAGATTGAGTACATATTAAATATATTTTAATATGCAAATAACAAGTCACGTGACAATCACAGCCTATATATATAGTCGAGGTAGGACGGCATGTATCAGAACAACATTTTGATATTGTTTTGCGTTATGTAGGTAGTGGGATGCCACCAAAATGTTTTTGCTTTTGTGAAGGGTATGCAATAGTAGCCTTTTCCGAAGCAAAATATTCATCACTAGGATCATAAAGATGTGTTAAAGTCGGGAATTTAGAATTTACATGACAGGAATATCCCTTGAATTTAATGGCATTGGAAAACAAAGAAATATGGATCAACTTGGGGCACCAGAACCATCCTGAAAGAGAATTGCAACAAGTCGTGCCCCAGCCGTGGTAAGTTAAGCGCGGCGTCTTGTAATATGGGAGAATTCATGAATACAAAGTGAAAGGTAAAAGTCGTCCGGTTGCCCCAGCAACGGTACACAACGTAATCAGAGATGATTTCCGTCTAGAAAAGCGACAGAACTCACGTGTACACAAATTGCTTCCATGACTTATCCTTTCAACAATCGCGTACCTTAAGCAACTGGAGAAGGAAACGTGTATTCATGCAATTCCATACGAAGATGTGCCAAGTTGCTTATTGATTTTCTTTGATCAGAATGCTGAAACAGGCTCCGGGAAACCGCCGATCTCATAGACTAGATGGATTATTTAAAACCTGCAGATAGGAGAGGGTTGCTTTGTACATAACAGACTTACGACAGAATTTTTGCAATGGAAGCTACTTAGCGGGACTTTTATCAAGATAAACCATGGCAGAATGTGAAGACATGGACTGTAACGACGTGGTGAGGCTACAAAATCGTTTAATATAACGCACTCAATCTATGAATAATATGGTTTGGGAAACGCATTGTGCCATGTTCACACTTTCCAGGATAAAACTCAGGATTTTCGGTGTACACCCATTGCAATTTTGTTGCCATTTAACAGCAGGTATAAAAACCTAATCGTTTTAAAATAATTGATTTTCTTTATAGTCAACCTGTATCTAACATAATTTATACACGTAGGTTTACAAAAATCTGAGTCTGTTTAAATCTCTCATGAAATCCTATAAATGTATTGAACATAAGAACTACAAATGAAATATTTACACAGATCCCTAATGGTTGCAATAAAATAGAATTTAAAACAAGAAAAAAACAGTTTAAGTGAGAGAACTCGTTGCTTAAAGAGTGTGGAGTTTGTTATATTAAATATACATTACTGAAATATGAAGCTATTCATAAAGAAGACAGAAAGAAAAGTTCGTCCATGGTATTGTTTACTACTACTGGTGTTGTTTCGGATTCAATTTAAAACTTAAATCTTATGGAATAAGTCCCCCCAGTTGCACAGCGGCATATCTGTGGACTTACAACGCTATAATTCGGGTTTCGATACCCGTGGTGGGTAGAGCACGGATAGCCCATTCTGTAGCTTTGTGCTTAATTACAAACAAACTTATGGAATAAGTTTTGTTTGAATTTGCGCAAAGCTACACGAGCGCTATCGGCGTTAGCCATCCTTAATTTAGGGCTTATTGGGCTACTCTTTTACCAACGAATAGTGGGATTGACCGTCACATTATAACGCCCAAACAGCTGAACCCACGACACTCAGATTGCGAATCAAGCTTCCTAACAACCTCGCCATGCCGGGTCATATGGAATAAGAAAAGTGTTTGTTTGTTTGTTTTTGTTTTTAATTATGCACAAAGCTACACAAGGGCTATCTGTGCTCTGCCCACCACGGGTATCGAAACCCGGTTTCTAGCGTTGTAAGTCCGCAGACATACCGCTGTGCCACTGGGGGGGGCTAAGAAAAGTGAGTCAAACATATACCGTTTATAACAGTGAAGAAGTAACCCAGAACAACTTATTACTAACAGACGATCTAGATGCCCTGGAAGTAAAATACTAATATAATCTAATTAAACTATTTTCTCAACTACTGGCATATAAATTCCATGACAGTATTCTAGTTTCTAGCCACGTGACACACTGAAAATCAAACCTGGTTAATCAGTCAATAAGAAGCGTACGTACATATCCTGAGCATTTGATATTATATTTAATACAATCATGCTTCTAACGGCTAGTCAGCAAATTTTTTGTGCCTCTGTTCATTTCTTATTTTTTTACTTCGATTATATTTTCATAAAACTGCACGAATGTGACGCTAAGACCCTGCGATAATGGCTTTAAAAGGTATGATTTATTGCCCTCAAAGAGTGACGTAAGTCACGTGCTGCCCTGTTTCTGAAACATTGTACTAACAATATCGTTTCAAAAAGAGCGAGATATTTGAAAAGTCTTTTCATGCTACTCTGTCATGTTGTTCTGCTGGTGTTGACGCCTTTAAAATAGGAAATCTTAAAAGAAACGTTTCCTGTCGGAGATTAAAGAAAACATACTTTCATAAAGGTGTGAGAAAAATGTCGATCGATAAAAACCATTTTTCGTCACTGTGATATTGTTTTACATTTTTGAAATACTTTTCGTTCAATTCCTTTCAGTTTTGCTACGCATGCGTAATTATGAAGGTTATTCAATAAAATACTATAAATATGAAAATCATAAAAAGTCCAAACGAGATAACAATGAAATGTAAAGATTTTTTATTTCAATATCACTAAATTTTTTTTTTATAAATTCTTTAGTTTGATGCTTTTATCGTTAATTTTTCCGTTACCTGTTTGAAATACATAAATAAACAAAAGTTACCAAATACACAAATATCATATTCCTCATGCATTAGCTGAATGAATTTTCAATAGATAAAAAACCTGTTTGATTGTTTAATGTTGGGCTTGTCGCGTTGTTTTAATTATTCCAGTTGGTTGTGGAACACTTTCAAAGAAAGGTGTTTATGGTTGATTGAAATAGTCAGGTGTGGTTTCTTAATCACGTATATGATGGACAGCAAATACTTTCAAACAAGTCAAAATGTTTGTTGTTGTTTTTTTTGTTGTTGTTGTTTAATGGTACATTGTTATGACTTCCTTATCATTCGAGGTGGTTAACGAGAACTTTCAAACAATAAATAGGTTTCTATTTGGTTGGTATGAGATCCTCAGTATTTGGTACAAGGACTTACAGACAATGGCACGCGTTTCTGATTGGTTGTGAGAAGGATGTTACTGCCTTACAAAAGGATTTGGATTATTTGGCGAGTTTTGCGAGTAAATGGCAGATGATGTTTAATTATCATAAATGCAAGGTAATGCATGTGGGATATCCCAATTTGAGATTAGAGTATAACTGTGATAGGAATAACCTCAAGAGTGTTATGGAATGATAAGATCTTGGTATTCTGAATGATCTTTTAAGCCACCCAAGCAATGCGCTGTTGCTAGTAACAAGGCAATTGGAATTTTAGGTTGTATGTACAGAAATATTGAGTACAAGTCTAAAAAGGTTATAATGCCATTGTATAAGTGAGTGGTTAGGCCACATTTGGAATATTGTGTTCAGTCTTGGGCTCCTTATGTTGAATTGTTGGAAAGGGTTCAGAGGGGTTATTAGGATGATACCAGGTTTGTAAAGGTGTTTGTAGGTTAAGATCTCTGAACTGGTTGACTTTTGAAAAATGGAGATTTAGAGAGGATCTGATTGAGGTGTTTAAGATTGTTAATGAAATTGCTAATGTTGATGCATCATATTTTTTCGTATTTAATGGTGAGAATAGTAAGACTAGGGGACACAAATATAAATTTTGGAAGGGTAGGAGTCATCTTTAGCTAAGATGGCTATATTTTTCTAGGAGGGTGGTTGGCCTTCGGATGTAGTAGGTGCAGTTAATGTAAGGGAAAGATTGATAAATATTTGAATGATAAAGGCTGGCTTTGAAGGATTTTTTAAATGATTTGGTTTAATTTAGTAGATAGAATAGTCCAGATGGACCAAAAGGTTCCTTATTGTCCTTTAGTGTTTTTAATTGGTAGGTATGAAATTCTGCTCATTGGGCACAAGGACTTACAAACAATGTCATGTGTTTCTGATTGGTTGGTATGAGACCTTAATCATTAGGCCCGAGGACTTGAAATTTGAAGTCGTTAGTATAATTCTAGTTATATGCAAAATAACGTAAAATGGCATTCTTATTAGTTTCTTTTACAAAGCATAACTTGACAATTCCTGAGAAACTGTCATAAATTGTATTTTTTTCAAAGAACATTTTGATAGTATTTGTTTTTTATAAGCCTTATATGCAATAATTTAACTATTATGTTTCCGGACATTTTATATATCCTTTTTGTTTTTGTTTATTTCTTTTGTTCATTTTTACTTAGAAAGTCGATATATCGGTTTCAAAGAATATTATGATTGTATACAAAAATATTCTGTGAAGTTTCCAGTTATTCAAAAACAAATGTATATTGTTTTTCTGCACTAAAATTTGAAGTAATTAATTTTACACACCATACTTTTTATGATATTTCTACCAATATCCAATAACTTCTTTTCAAGTCGAATCCGTGGCCGTAGAAATTTTAGTTTTTCCGAGTCAAAGTACACACACACACATAGCAATAACATACATTTAAAATCCCAGTTTCCATGGAAACGTAGATTTATAACTGACTATAAATATAAGTAGATCGTATCAAAGGCAGAATGGCAGAACAGGAAAAAGAAAAAGTGGCAGTCTTCACGTTTCCCTATATAATTACCAAGCGTGAGCGGCTTAATGTTTCCCAAGCTACAAAACCAAACCATGTCGTCCAAGCCATTCCTTGCTTTCCACGTCATCTGTTTCATGAATGTTCTCTATATTTTATGACATATGATATCTTAAATCATTTGAAATGTAATCTATACAGTTGAATTGTTTTTTGATCATAAGTTTTAATACATTCACAAACTCAACCCAAGTGGTTGGTCTCTGAACCGACAATGAGCAACAAATGCACAGCGAAATCTAAAGCACGAGGTTTGATTAAAAACACACACACGTGTATAAATATTGTCAAAGCTAAACTTTCCTTGTTGATAAACCTACGATTCCCTCCACTTTGTATATGTTTAAGGACGTATGTGAAATGCCCAATGTGCAAACTTACAAAATAATTCCTGGATGAATGGGCTTTCTTGTCCATGAAAAACTAGAAATAAACTGTAATGTAATAAGATCATTGCTGCTTCTTTAACAACATTAATTCTGAAAATAAAACCTAATTCGTATGATTCTTTTCTTGGAACGACGATGTAATAACGTATAGCAAAACACCGAGCACATACCAACAGACTAGTTACTTTCTGTAGTACATTTTTTTAGATTATAATAATATCGATATGCTGAATAGATTCCGTTGAAGAAGTTGCTATTTTAAGATCGTCAATATATCTGATAGTTTGTAAAATAAAAATTTATTATGAAACCAACAACATACTGGTTTTATTTTTATTAAACCAACATATAGTTATACTTCATAGCTAACAAGAGCGTTTCATTAAACCAACATACAACTATGTTCCGCAGTTATCAAAAGGATTTTATTAAACCAATATATATTTATACCCCACAGTTAATAAGAGCGTTTCATTAAACCAACATACAACTATATTCCGCAGTTATCAAAATGATTTTATTAAACCAATATATATTTATACTCCACAGTTAACAAGAGCGTTTCATTAAACCAACATACAACTATATTCCGCAGTTATCAAAAGGATTTTATTAAACCAACATATAGTTGTAATCCACAGTTAACGAGAAAGTTTCATTAAACCAATATATTGTTTATACCCCGCAGTTAATGAGAGAATTTCATTAAACCAACATATATTCATGCTCTGCAGTTAATAAAAGTATTTCATTGAACCAACATGCAGCTATATTTCGCAGGTAACAAGAGGATTTCGTTAAACCAACATATAGTTATTTCTCTTTAAGAAGTCATCAGGATATGTGGATATCAGAGGTATTTTGTGACAATATCAAGAGACATTAGCGCTTAATAAAACAGAAATTTTAAAAGAAAAGTTATAAAATAAAATGCAATGCACGTCGACCGGAATACCTGAAGAATGAAATCACAATCATTCAGATAAAGCTGAAGGTAAAGAACACCAATAAAACTTGTACTTCTTACGCTTGTCAACTGCTCTATTTACACTTAGAAAACATTAAGCGCATCTACTCTGATCAGGATGAAGAAAACAAGGCTGCTAATACTTACAGAGAGCTGGTAAGCAAAACTACAAGCTCAGACATTAATCAACCAACTCAGGAGTTCTGCCATTCACATCACCTCACCTCCTTCCTGGGATAATTGCATAAGGTTGAACATTGTTCCACACAATGACCCAAATGATGTCGAGATATTACTTAATTTGTACCTGACGTAAAACCTATAGCTCTAGAAAAGCTTTCCCGCCACATGAGAATGAGCGAACTAATTTTTTTTTAATTGTGTATGCATAAATAAGCTATTAATTTTGGAATGTTAGTGTAATGCACGTAAAAGCAATTAACAGCCCTTTCAGTTAAATCTGGCTTCTCCTCAGTCCCATCTTATTTTAATATTAAAATCCAAATATGAAACATGGATATATTATTTCCGTTTAAACAAACTCAGAAAAACAAGGTTACTGTCCAGCCACTGCATGTGACGTCATACATAATACGAGTTTGTTTGTAATTAAGCACGAAGCTACACAATGGACTATCTGTGCTCTGCCCACCACGGGTACCAAAACCCGGTTTCTAGCGTTGTAAGTCCGCAGACCTGCCGCTGTGGTGTCACTGGGGGGGGGGGGCATGATACGAGAACGATATTGACCATGTTGACTGATAGCTGGTCGCATGAACGGAGCCTTTTTAAACACCATGCGTTTACTTGACGCTGAACTAGAAAGTATTGCAAAGCTTACATCTATAAAGCTAAAACTGTAATTACATCAAATCATAAACATGATAAAATCACGATGAAAATTAATACCAGAATATATAATAAATACCATATAATAGTTAAATGTTTACAATCATTTTAACAGTGAGTAATCAACATTTGTGCAATAAACATGTCCCCCGGTAGGTCAGCAGTAACTTTACGAACTTGTAACGCGAAAATTCGGAATTAGATTTCCCGCAATGGTCACAGCATATAGCTAGTTCAACGTGGCTTTGCACAAAAAAACACCAAATAAACCAAGTAAAATAATTACCTTTATACTTCAGAAAATATTATATAAAATAACCTTTATATTTTAGCCAACCAGAGTAGTGGTCCAAGAATTTTTTTCTCTATCTTTATTGACAAAAGTTAAACAGTTTTAAACACATCTCGTGGAACAATATATGAAGTGCCATATAATAGGTATAATGTTGTTGTTGGTTTCTTAGCTGCTTTTGTCAGCCACGGTGAGTCGAACTCCGGATTTTAGAATTATAAATCCGGAAGCTTATCACTGAACCGGGGGGGGGGGTAAAATAAGCATAATATGCATAATAATAAGCATAATAAATGTGTTCAAGGTAACATTACTACAAGCTTGTACTGAAGTAGTAATTTTAAAACAAGAAACAACAGTTTAAGTTCCACCATGTTTATTTATTTATACTTTTCTTTTATCGTATTTTATTTTTTTACTCTTAATATACAAATCAATAATGCAGTGATAACAATAAAATCTCTAACTTTTGTTAAAATAAAAAAAGTCAGTAAAATAAGTGAACAGAAACGTGTTGATCATAACCTATGAAAACAATGAAGCTAAACGCTAAAGAACTACTTAAACACACACACACAAAATTGGTTCAAGCGCCTATCCAAATCAAACCATATAATGCATAAGTCAAAACGTAGATTATTTTAAACATAAACCAAAAACTAATGCAAACAACTAAACTACTATATCAACACAAACCAAACGACCATTTCAGAAACACACAATAGTACAGAATAGTCCCCGATAGGTCAATGGTGAATTTCAGGATTTTCAATGTTTGTTTGTTTGTTATGGATTTCGCGCAAAGCTACACGAGGGCTATTTGTGCTAGCCGTCCCTAATTTAGCAGTGTAAGACTAGAAGGAAGGCAGCTAGTCATTACCACCCACTGCCAACTCTTGGGCTACTCTTTCACCAACGAATAGTGAGATTGACCGTCATATTATAATGCCACGACGGTTGAAAAAGGGAACATGTTTGGTGGATTGGGGATTCGAACCCACGACTTGCGAGCCAAACGCTCTAACCACCTGCCATGCCAGTCTATAAAGATAAACTTAGTTTTATGAGTTAAACAACACTCATATCTAACAGTTTATTATTGCTTTTAAACTGAAACAGTATTAACCGAGACTGAAAAACAAACTGAAGTAATATAAGCTCAGAATAACACAAATTATAGTTTCGGTTTATATCACATCCAAGTGCAAATTTCAAGCCATAGTACAAACCAACTTCATTTCTAGAAAGAATCTGTTACATTAATTGCACCTTACGTACAGGTAACACCTGTTATTTTTTACACGTTTTTTATTAACGTGAAGTTCGTCACCACGAGTAGATAATAGAGTTTCGGCACGAGTGATATTGATGAATCAAAGTGTATCAAACAGTGTATACAGACACAAAAAATATATAAAAACCGCACAGGTGATCTAAGACAAGGTTGAAGAAAGAAAAAAAAAACACTAGATAGGATGGTAATAAAATCTAGAAAATCTTTAATTTGATACAACGTTTCGGGCCTAAACCCTTTTTAGGTGATGTCTGAAGGTGATCACCTGAAGAAGAGTTTAGGCCCAAAATGTTGTGTCCAACTAAAGTTTTTCCAAGATATTATTACTATCGTATCTAATGGCTTTCCTTTTTTAAACTTTGTTCAGCGACATATTTTAACCATTCGTTGATACACCGTCTTATAACTGTTAAAGTGACGTTGAACTTGTAAATCTACATCAAAACTTGGTTTAAAGAACTAACCATAGACATAGTTTAAATCTGGTGACATTATGGTGGGCAAGCTAAGTTCCGAAACTCTTCATCATTTTCTTTGAACTAATCTTTAAGAAATTCAGCAGTACCATTTGATTTCGATGACGAGGAACCCACTTTGAGACTAATAATGTTTGGAGACGGCTTGAATGGGTAATGAAGAAAAACTTTAATATAAGTTTAACATAACAGCAAATGTACAACCTTTCGACGAGGTGACGGCTTGAATGGGTAATGAAGAAAAACTTATATTAAAGTTTTTCTTCATTACCCATTCAAGCCGTCTCCAAGCATTATTAGTACCATTTGATGTATTATCTTCCTTCTCTATGGTGAACTTAGTGAAGGTAAACGA
>NW_013666106.1:354852-371141 GCF_000517525.1 Limulus polyphemus | reverse complement strand
CCAAATGATGTCGTGGTCTTCTTCGAACTTCGAAGGACGAACAACAACATTATCTTCCTTGAATAGACCAGCTCTGTTTAGAAATAAATCGTTCATTACAGGGTGACCCAATAAAGTTTAAGTAATAATCATTTGTTACCATTTTACCTTTCAGTGAGGACGTATGAGCTAAATATATTCCAAGAAAAAGCCATATCATCACAGAACCTCCACTAGGCTTAACTGATGGCTCAAGACATTCAGGGTTGTAAGCTTCTTTGGGTTTTCACCAAACACGCCCATTTGGTAGAGGATATGTAAAGGGTGATTTGTCTGATCACATCCCATTCTTTCATCGATTTTCAGTCCAATTTTTATGTAATGACACCATTTTAGTTTGTCTATTGCAGTTTTTGGCAGACCTACGGTGGTAACCCATCTTATACAGTTCCTTTCGAGTTTCTTGACAGAGATTGGTTGTTGTACGCTAACGTTAAGTTCTGCGCACAGTTTTGATGCTGTAGTCTTTTGTTTTCAGCTCACTCCTCGTGTTAATGTTCGTCTGTCACGATCTGTCAACTTAGTTTTTCAACCACTATTATGTTTGTCTGGTGTGGTTTTATTTTTGATATTCATGCTGACATCACTTTTGACACTGTTACTCGGGATACATTTATTATTTTAGGTGCTTGTGTCACTGAGGATCTAGCGAAACGTTCACTTACAATCATGCTCCTTTGGAAATCTGATAGACCTTTTTTAGCTTGATATTTTTCTAGCTTTTATGAAAAAACTAAATAAGTTATCTATATGAAGATAAATTCAATGATATAGAATAATTTAATATACAGTTAAGTTACCATAAATTTCTTTTTTTAGAAACACTAAAACTTGAAGTTAAAAAGTGTTGTGTTTCCATTATTTAGTTAAACCTCGGTATACACTATGCAAAAATGAAGAAATTAGGCAATGAGCTATCTTGAGCTATCCTGTCTTGAGCTATCCTCACATTTTATACATAACTTTAACTGAATTATAAGTAGTAACAAATGTATCAGGGTTGCATAAATGTTGCACACACGCTCACAACGTGCGCCAAAAAATTAACGATGGACGAAGATCTTCCTGAAAAGCTAAACGTTATTCTTACAAAAATAAAAAAGAACATTCCTAATTAAGATAAAAGACAATATTACTACATCCTAGAAATCGGGATGATCGTTTCCAATTTTATATTAAATATCATTGTCATTAAAATGCCAGAAATTAAAGAAAACCTATGCTTCTTGTTAAAAAGGTCATTTTTAGTTTTATAATGCCATATTCCCCTTTTAATGCTGAGTATAAGTTTACTGCATTTTATATTTACATCGTACAGTTTGAAATAAAAAATTCCAATAAACACTAAACTTTTGTAGTGCAATGGCATCATCACTGCTGCTGTTCTCTAGCAGAGAAATTACTTTAAATATGACAGATTTGGTTTACAAAGCTCTAGCATGTGTATGAAGTGGATGATCTCTATAAAAGTCATTATTTTATTTATTCCCATGTTTGTGGCTTATATAATACATAATTAAACACTAAGTTAAAGGTAACGCTTCTTTTTATTTAGTATGAAGCAAGATGTACGTGAAATGTCTGGAAGGGTTGGAGTCTGTGCCCCAAAGATGTTGGACTCTCTGTTATCCTGATTCCTACCCATATATATTTTTAATATTTTTATGTATTTACTTCTTCAAACATGTATCCATCTTTGTTTTTTTTTGTATGTCATTTTGAACACTTACACAAAAGTTTGTACATATCAATAACTTCATTTTACGATATAAAATACATATATATATTGGAGATATTTACTGAATCTTCAATTTATTAGCCTTGCATTCTGTATTGAAGATGGTCCAAATATGTTGATCAACTATTTGTAGCTCCTTCCTGGTCTGGTCCAGTTTTTTATTGAAGCTTTTCTGGTGTCAATGCTAAGTAAAAGACTGTCCTGTTATTTTAGGTACCTTCTGTTGTTAGAACAGATAAATGAGCACTGTATTTGAGTGAGATCTAGGTTGGGAGATTTTTTGGATGATGGAAATTTGCGAAGGGCCTGATTTTTCAACTGAGAATAATCCACGATCTTTAGATGAAGTTGAGGTTGACATTTTGGTAAATGTTCATGTCAGAGTGGTGGCAATCTCTTTCTGGACTTTGGTTAATAGTTACTTTGATTTCTTTGGGTAATATTTTTATCTTGATTAGCTACGGTCAGGCTTACTCCTGATGATTTGGGGGAAGTTCGTGTGTATCCTTGACGATTTATCTCAGGTATTCCCACTTAAAAGCTGATGAAAACTCTGCAGGTTTACTTACAACCATATTCCAAATGGAAGTGCACAACACCTCTTTTTTTATAATACTAACAATACGTCCATCAGTTGGCTCCTAATAAAGTATTTGTTCCTATTATTCTTTCTTCTTCTGATTAGTTTAGGTAACATTCCTCAGAACAATTGCTGTAATTTGGGGTGGTTTTCCTCTAAAGAAAAGCCCAGAAGCTCGACTTCCCTGCCTCCATGATTGGCATTGTTGGTGGAATGTCCAACTCCTTTGAAATTATAATTTGCTCCCCTTCAACTCCAATCTAGTCTCCAAAATTAGAATACTTTTGATATTAGATTTACTACTACAATGTCCTTTAAAGTACACGTAAGGGGAAGGCTATGAGTGATCTATTGTGCTTGTGGTAGGCTAGAAGATTCAGGCTATGAGTGATCTCTTGTGCTTGTGGTAGGCCAGAAGATTCAGGCTATCAGTGAGCTCTTGTGCTTGTGGTAGGCCAGAAGATTCAGTTTCTGTATAAGATACCATAGTGCCAATATAAGTTGCATACTAAAAGTTGGCTTTAATATTGCATTTGTGAACTAGTATTCCAACAACGAAAAATATTCTTTCAAGTTTGTTAAAATAAAAATATGGTTAAGAACTCATGTACTGTTGCTGGCTGACTAAAAACATCACGCATCGCTGACTACTCTCTCTCTCTCTTTTGACCCATATAGGCATAACCATGTCCTTAGCTTTCTATAGCCTACTCAACAGCAACTACATAAAAAACAAAAACAAGTCAAGCTCGGTTTATACCAATATCTCATATATCTAGGAATTATACAAATTGGGCTTACTTTCATCTGTCAAGCTTCATGTCAGAAGCGTATTGAGCCAAAAGGAACATCTGCCACTGGATAAGTCAAATGTCACGTGCTGACTTACAATGAACATAAAACACATGAATACTTCATTATTCTTCACATTTTATGCACACAATGAACCACACTTTTACATATTTCTTTATTTTTCTCTGTCTCTCTTTTTTTTTCTGTTCTGCTGTTGTGTGTGCCATAAGAATTTTGACAAATAGTTTAATTACAAGCATACATGTTGTTGCATATGCCAAAATATATACCTGAACATTAACTTAGTTAGAACCGTGCAAAATAAACAGTAGACATAGACTAGAATAATACATTGTCAGAGCCAATTAATGACTGTAGTTGCAATGGGTAGGCTATCATGTAATCACTTAGAGGCCAGTAAAGGCCAACAATTTGAACACAACAATAAACACAAGGTTTTTGACAAAGTCATATTCTATGTTACCATTGTGAGTGTTTATGAGTTTTTTATCTCTAAAAATCAATTTTAGGTGAGTGGAAGATGCTCATTTCACACTAATATTTTCTTTTTTCTCTCTCTCTACTGCTATTTTATTTCTCTTTTACCAAGTTCTACTAATTCATACTGACTATTTTAATTTATCATTGCTAAAAAATATTTTTATTCATTAGCTTGGACAGCAAGGATTATCATGCCCTTACAGCTGTTGAACTTAGAGCTACACAAGCTACAAATCACACAACTGCCCTGACTGCTGTTTGTCACCTAGCGATCAGATCAATACTTTTCAGAAAAGTCTCACGTGTTTCCTTCAACTACATTACACTATTGAATTCCACCTGAGTGATCAGAAAGCTCGTTTAACATTAAAATATTTATATTACTTTACATGCTAGTATATTTATTAATTCCAAGTTATAAAATGCTGATATGCTGGATATTGGCTCTTCCTTCCCTTTGGAGACCCGGTTAAGGCACTCGACTCGCAATCTGCGGGTCGCGGGTTCGAATCCATGTCACACTAAATATGCTCGCCGTTTCAGCCGTGGGGGCGTTATAATGTGACGGTTAATAAAAGAGCAGCCCAAGAGTTGGCGGTGGGTGATGATGACTAGCTGCCTTCTCTCTCTAGTCTTACACTGCTAAATTAGGGACGGCTAGTGCAGATAGCCCTCGTGTAGCTTTGCGCGAAATCCATAACAAACAAACAAATAAACTCCTTCCGTTTAACTTTTCATAAACAGCTAGAGAAGTATTTCAAACTTTGTATTCTACGTCAGCTGTATCAGGGTTAATGTAAACTTCACTCTCACCACTTTCCAACGTTTCAGCTCTATCTCCTTCATTGTTCTAGTATAGCCTGAGCTCTTGAGATTTTCTGTAACAAATAACTACAGTTTGTGGATGTGTTCAACCACACTTTCACTTGTTATGTAATTGTTGAAGCTTGTAGTTAGAGGAAGAAGTCGTTAAAAGTGGGGGTACAGCCCGGTTCATCCAGATCAAAGAGGACGACATACATTGCAGGTATATACAATGACCATACCCAGCCTTATGATTGAAGTACTCTTATTTTACAATCTTATAATAACCTCATTTATAATGCATCGTTACATTTCTCATCTGTTATTGTACATATTCCTATCCGTCAACAACAGTTATTTTTAAGTACTTTACATAATCTTGGGGACAGCTATAAATACCTAAAGAATAAACACAAGACCTAAGGAAAATATTACTCCTCTTTTTTTGTTTAAACAAGAAATGGTAGAATGTTTTTCTACCCTATTGTAGTTGATTATCACCGTGAGTCTGCTATGATCCTAAAAATATTTTAAACTTCTACTTGTCAGTTTGTATCTCTCATTCAGCCACACCACTGGACTGAGGATGAATTAATGAACTTGTGTATGTACTTACCATCTAGTATTCAAGAAAACTTGAGAAACTATTAGAATTAACTTCTTGATCCATGAGTGAGATATTCATCACTCAGCTAACAATGTTATCAGTCATCTATTGTGTTGAAGCAGTCACTGTTTAAATAGCCGTTATTTTCACCTTTAGATAATCATTTGATAACATATTTATAATAAGGCATATTCAGGAAATTCTTTGTAGGTGTTTTGCATGTAGTGAACTAATGACATTCTTGGAATATGAGTGTTAAAAAGTTATAAACATATAGTAATCCTCTACCCAAACAATAAGTTAATCTGACAAACACTTTATCCTACTCAGCTAATAGTTTACCGAGTTCTCTTTACTTGTTTATATCCAAGTTATTGTTACAGTCTTCAACCAGCAATCTTAGTTGCTCTGAACATCATGTATTTGCAGGTAGATATGATGTGGTTGTAATAATGCCAACTATATAAATAGTTTCAGCTATTTATTTTTCCTTACCTACATTATCTCCAAAACTTAATTATCTGAGTTATGGCTTGGGCAAAAGTGTCTGCCATATCACAAGGTTAAGCAAAGTCCTGACATTTTCACTATCTAGAAAAACTCAACCTCGTGTCGTTATATAACAACAAGCATGCTTCAAACTTTGCTCAAGCCATTTTGTGCTGAGCAAACCATCACACCTTCTGAGATGCAGCTAAATCAATGTTTCTCTTGTTTTAATTAGGCATCTCCAGCTCATTTGCCAAATATTTTTAGATTAGCTAGCGCAGCAGCTCTCATGTCTTCAACACTGTCCTTTTTCCTGTTGTCTGGCACTAGTATAAAATCATACCTGCTGATTCTCACTTGGGACTCAAATAAGATACAGACAGTATTGTTTCCCCATGCCCTGATTAACTGCATTTGTAGCAGCTTTGATTAATTTAAAAACACTGCTAGATACATTATACAGCAGGCGCAACAGTTTGTGGATAGTCCTTGTATTAAGGGTGGTAGCCAACCTTGCTTGATCATAAAAATTGATGGTGTCGGTAACTGAGCTACTTTGAGTCTATTTTAAATCCCCCAAAATGTGTGAACCTCTGGATTCTGTGCAGTTTGTGTACACATTGTAATGAATACTACAGACTTTTCAAGATCAGTAATTTCTTTAAAATTACAACCTCAATCCTTATTGATACAGATACTACTTCTGTTAGAGGTAAAATATTCCTCATGTCCAATTAATTTCACAGGGAATCAGTTGGTAGATCCTCAATGAATATGTCCATGAGGATATCTTTATGGTCTCTCACAGCTATACTTTAATAGGCTTTGCTATCAAAACGATACAGCTCATCCACATGTGCAGTCAGGTTTTCTCTTTGTTTACATTATTAAACTTTACATTTGGTTCAGTGGATAGCTTGATTGTTAACTGAATTTAACCCGCATCAGCACTACAAAGAATGATGCCTCAATTACACAACTTTTCTTTATTGAAGTGTTCCACCAAATCGAAGACAGTACCATCCAAATAAGAAACTGCTTACTGCATTGCTTGGTTTGATATTCAAGCCTTCTTTGCAGCTACTTGCTAGACTTTCTTGAGGAATTAGGTAGATCATTTCATTTTGTTTGTTCCTCCCTTGTATGAAGGTGATTTGATGTGTCTTCTCTCAACATTCCCTGCTGGGTTTGGTGAGGCAACTATACAAAATCTGCTCTCTTGCTAGATAAATCTAACTAAGGTTATATAAGCATGAGTACAGAGCCAAGCCATAATGATTTACTACCTCATTGGAATGTAAGGTTTTAGGTTTGATTGTACATCATGTAACTGGAACATTTGCATAATCAGCCACTTTGTCTTTGAATATAAGGGAATCCTCATAATCAACTAGTTGACTCCCCAGTTGGGAGAGTATATAGTCTGCTGTCATTCACCATCTTATCATATTTCACTTTCTACTTCAGGTAGAGCGATATGGAGCAGAACGTTGTATATACTGGACACATCTCACAAACTTGCGTTTCCAACTCTTCAGAACTGTAGTAAATTTAAACACTGGAGTCTGAGAAGAACCGAGGAGAACAGGTTAAAATTGCTAGAAACTCAGGTAGTTAAGACCCTAAATACTACAAGACAATCAAAGGATTCAGCAAACAAAGACTAGATGAAGAGACAGGTCCAAACAAAAATGTAAAACCAAATGTACAATTTTTGTTGGGCACTAGACAACCCAAAATGGAAAATCAAAGGATGATACAGATGAAATTGAAGTTCAGATAAACACAAACTGAACGTAAACATCATGACAAAATTTATACTTCTTACGTTGGTCGACTGTTGATTTTATACATAAAGAACACTAATCACCTCTATTCAGAATAAAATAAGAAACAAAACTCTACTTAAAATCTACAGAATTAGTCAGCAGGGCTACGAGCTTATTTTGACCAATCAACTCACGAAATTCAACAATCATATTATCTTTATACCTGCCTACACCATACAATAGCCTAGGCAATATCAAGGCAGTGTCTTGATTGGTAGTCTCCTGAAAATCTATAGTTCTAGAAACGCTTTTCACGTGTCTATAACAGGTGTAGATGTTCCCATCATACTAAGAGGGACTGAAATATTTTATATGCATAGATAACTTATTAATTATAGAATGGTGATGTAATGTAGGAAATGCAGCCTCTTTGGATAGATTGTGTGAAACAAACTCCTAATATAATATAATCATAATATTGGATAATAACAGTAAAGCAAGGTCTTATAATAAACTAGACAGAAGTATAGTATTTTCATTCACATTTTCCAAAATGTATTTCATAAAACGTATCATTGTTTACCATTAGACAAATTTATATCTAAAAATAAAAGATAAACATAATGAGAAAAAAAAAGATGCACCAGGATACTTATCTTCTAAAGAAACTTTAGTCTTTTAAATGTATCTTAAATTTTGTTAAATTGGCTGGCCAGTTGACTAAGACTCCAATCTAATATTGAATTGGACCACATCTTGCCATGGTAATAGTTTTGACTTTAAGTGCCATTAATGTCGAAAGGTGTTGGAAGGTATTTTTTTCAATTCCAGTTATAATCCATTTGTAAATGAGTTTGGTTTAAAAGTTGTTCATAGTTGTTTGTAGAGTATTAGGCTGGCGTGTGCGACATTTAAGTCTACCAAAAGAACGTTCATTTTGGGTTGATATCAGGAGACCAAGCTGGCCAAGGAAATTAACTGGAGTCATTTCCAATTTCTCTGAACAAATACAAGCATCGTGAAATATTGCATTATAATTTTGAAAGAGTTCATGTTAATCAGGGAGAAACTGTAATGGTGAGGGGTTGACAGGGTACACCTTAGATGTCATTTGTTCTTCTTGGAAAAAGTAAGGACATAACTCGTAATCACATTCACAAAAATACCACCCACATTATTACAGTACAAGAAAGGTACAGTGTCTTATGAGGTTTTCTCCATATTTGTACTCCACTTTCAGCACAGAAAGGGTGTGAATTGTAACTCATCAGGCCATGACGGGCATTATTCTTCATTTTTTACAGCCTAGTCTTATTGTTTACGTCAGATATGAAAGTTTCAAAACTGGGTGTTAACTAGCTGCCATATAACAGTTGGGTTTCTATAGACAAAATATATATTATTTATACTTACTGTGTTACTTAAAAATATGTGTTTATTTTGATGAAAAAGTAAATAGTGAGAAACAGATATATCAATAGCTAAATAGGGGATATACATACGAGATAGGTAGATCAATATATAAGTCGTGAGAAATATATAAATAGGTACAAACAGACAGACATGCAGATAGACAGATGGATCAGTAAACGATGAGAGAGATAAGCACTTTTTATTTACTGTAAAAAAAAGTACATTTCAATATTCTTATTGAAAACATATGAATACATTCTAGTCGTAAGAAACTTTGGAAGTAATTTTCACAATACAAAAATTTATTATAGGTGACGCTCTATGCTAATAATGTGTATAGGATTTCCTACAGTAATAACAAAATAACTTTATATCACAATGATTCCAACAACGTTTTCAGTCCTGATTGCATGTCAATATTTGAGTCACGTACATGCAGCGCCATCTGTGAATTTTCGCATTTATACATTATTGACGAATTCGCTAGGCAAAAGCATTTCGGTTCTCACGAGGTTTCTGCGATGACGGTAGTCGATGTACTCGACACGTAAGCATTCTCTTTTCACACCACTTTCCGACGCAGTAGAAATTTGTTCCAGTTACTATTTCGAACCTTTGTACCACTACTCTGAAAAGGAATTGAGTGTGTTTTGGTCATCTAACGTCTTACATGGACGCAAATTTTCTTAAGTGTTTCGTTCTTATTCTGTTTTAAAAGTTTATCAGAATCTCGGTAAGTACTCTACTACTATTACCTGTTCAAAAGGCCATTTTTGTTCAAGTTGGAACAGCGGCTTAATGCATGCCAGACGACTCTGAATCGGGGAACTGGGGAGGAATGATTTATCAACCTCTGATATCACTTCATTTAGTTTAGGAACTTTCTAAAGAGCTGGTATACCATCGGAAGTGTAATTGTTTTGAAGTTGTCGTTAAAACTCTTATTTGGAACGTGATAAACAAATTGAATGAACTACAGAAGCATTTATTTGGAACAGTGATGCTAACCAGGTAAGATGAAAATTACAATGATCATTATGGAATTTTATCACGATTATGTCATCTTAAATACTTAACGATCACTTTGTCCTTCTATTTCTTATATTCATTTTTATTATACTTGTGTTGAAAAAGGGCACGAACGTGTAAAACTGTAGAGGTATTTAGCAGTAAAGATTACATAAGGATGGAATAAAATACATAAATGTACGTTTGTGCACGTGCATATCAGATCTTTGAATTTGTTACACTGTAATTCAAAACTAAACTTAGGACATCAGAAATGTTATATCGAAATTCAGAACGTTATATTTAAGAAGTTATACTTATGTTTCTCTCAATTTATCGAATCGACTGAGGCTAATATTCTATTTGATTGTTTATAGCCTATCTGTTGAAGCTTGGCCTTTTAAATTTATAATTCACTCGTTTACTCGGTGTAATCACGTTGTTCTTACATATTCAGTTTTTGAAGTAAATTACACTGCAATGTTATTTAACAGAAAATACTGACATATTACATTATGGAAGTAGGTTATACTACAATAATGTTTAACTGAGGTTATTGACGGATTACATTATAAAGGTAGCTTACACTACAATGATGTTTAACAAGGAATACTGCCAGGTGACATTATGGAAGTAGCTTACCCTACAGTGATGTTTAGCAGTGGATGCTGCTAGGTCACATTATGGAAGGAGCTTACACTACAATGGTGTTTAACAGAAAATACTGACATATTACATTATGGAAGTAGGTTACACTACAATAATGTTTAACTGAGGTTATTGACGGATTACATTATAAAGGTAGCTTACACTACAGTGATGTTTAACAGGGAATACTGCCAGGTGACATTATGGAAGTAGCTTACCCTACAGTGATGTTTAGCAGTGGATGCTACTAGGTCACATTATGGAAGTAGCTTACACTACAATGATGTTTAACAGGGGATACTGCCAGGTGACATTATGGAAGTAGCTTACCCTACAGTGATGTTTAACAGTGGATGCTACTAGGTCAAATTATGGAAGTAGCTTACACTACAATGATGTTTAACAGAGAATACTGCCAGGTGACATTATGGAAGTAGCTTACCCTACAGTGATGTTTAACAGTGGATGCTGCTAGGTCACATTATGGAAGGAGCTTACACTGCAATGATGTTTGACAGAATATTTTGACAGGTTTCATTATGGAAAATATTTACATTTTTTGTGGAAGTATTTTACAGTACCAATTGTATAACAGAGGATACTGACTGTAAAATATAACATTAGAAAAATAAGTTACACTACAAGGCTTTTTAAGTGAAAAATACTGACAAACTTCATTGTGAAAGTATGTTATACCCTAGGGTTGTTTAACAGGTGACATAAGCATATTGTTTTAAGGAATACTCAGTCTTGAAGGTTATTCAGCATAGACTTTTGTTTGCTTAACTTAATTTATTTAATTTTGTTCGATCTCTCGACGTTTTAACTCTGGTGTGAGATATTGGAACTTACATTTTTCCTAAGTTTGAAGAACGATAAGGATCCTGTGCCAGATAATATTTCCCGCAGGGTATTTAAGAAGGTTAAGAATTGGATATGTGAGACACTTGCTACTATATTTTGTAAGTCCTTGAATACTGGACAGGTGCCAAAGGATTGGAAGTTGTCTAATGTTACTTCTCTTTTTCAAGGGAGGTGACAAAAATTATCCCAGTAATTAGAAACCTATTAGTCTTACATCAGTTGTAGGAAACATTTTTGAAAGTCTGATAAAAGATGCTTTGCAAAGTCATTTATCAAAGCTTAGAATTTCATTGGATAGTCACTGAGGAAAAATCTTGCCTTACAAATCTTTTGACATTCTTTGAAAATGGTACTGCTTATTTAGATGAGGGTAAGTGTGTAGATTTGGTGTATCTGGATTTTTATAAAGCACTTGATAAGGTGTCATATAAAAGACTTGTAAAGAATTATCTCTGTATGTGTGGGGGGTAAGTTAGATAATTGGATAGAAGAGTGGCTGGATAGAAGAAAGCAGAGGGTTGTTACAAATGGAGTTCAGTCAATCTGGATTAATGTCACAAGTGGGGTACCTCAGGGCTCAGTCTTAGGAACTTTGCTCTTTTTGATTTGCATCAATGACATAGATGAAGGAATGGTCAATAAATTACTTAAATTTGCTGATGATATTAAGGTCTTTGGTGTTGCTAGCTGTGAAGACGATGCTGTTACCTTACAAAAGGATTTAGATAATTTAGTAAGTTGGGCAAATAAATGACAAATGGGTTTTAATTATAATAAATGCAAGATAATACATGTGGGTTATCATAATTTGAAGTATAACTATAATTTGGATTGGAATAACCTTAACAGTGTTAAGAAAGAAAGGGATTTTGGTGTAATGGTTGATTAGTTGATAAGCCATCCAAGCAGTGTATTTTTGCTAGTGGCAGGGCAAATAAGATTTTAGGTTGTATCTACAGAAATATTTAATACAAGTCTAAAGATGTTATAATTTCACTGGATAGGACAGATTAAGAGTATTGTGTTCAGTCTTGGGCTCCTTACCTTGGGAAGGACATCGACTTGTTGGAAAGGGTTCAGAGGAGGGATACTATAATGGTGCCTGGGATGGAGGGGTTGTCATATGAGGAGAGTTTAAGATCTCTGGAATTGTTTTCTCTTGAAAAATTGAGAGTTAGAGAGGATCTGATTGAGGTGTTTAAGATTGTTAAAGGAATTGATAGTGCTGATGCATCATCTTTTTTCATACATAATGATGAAAATAGTAGGACCACAGAACACAAATATAAATTTTGGCTGGATAGGGGTCATCTTCAGGTAAAACACTTATATTTTTCTAAGAGGGTAGTTGGCCTTTAAAACGGGTTGCCTTCAGATGTTGTGGAGCCAGTAAATATAAATGAGTTTGAGAGAAAGCTTGATAAGTATGTGAATTATATGGGCTGGCTTTGAGTTTTTCTTATATTACTAGTTTTAGCTTAGTTTGGAGAATAGGACAGCCTAAATGGACCAATAGGTCCCTTGTTATCCCTAATCAAGCCTTTTTATAAAAAAATTTGTGAAAACCAAGTCAAAACCTATATGTTATCTAAGAGTATAATCTATTACCAACAGTTTTTGATAATTTTCGATTAAAACAACGAATGAAGATGGTAAAATGTGCTATATTTATACATCATAATTTTTGTAGAAAATTATTTTATTATTATCAAAAAGGAAGAGCAACAATTACAAAGAGTTTCTGAATCTGTAAGTTATTAGCTAATGAAATTCTATATTGTGCTCATGTCAGTGCTAACATTTTAGACATTCTCTCTTCTCATACATAAACACCAAATACAACTGGTCTTCAATGAAGCTAATTGTCGTAAAAAAATGGGAAACTGATTTTTTTACGATGTAAAACAACTGTTCAGTTTTATCAATAGTTGACAGTTGTCTTATTAACGAATGTTTGTCTGTGTTTAAGCGCTGAACTATACAAAATCTACACATTGCCCACCGAGAATAATAAGCCCCTATTTTAGCGTTATAAGCTCTAAAGGCTACCGCTGAGCCATAGAGGGGCCTCAGTCAAAAGGTTGTCTTGTATTACAAATTTCATACGGCTATTTCAGGTTTTAAAGGAAAAACACTGGAGGTGCATATTTAGTGTGTCCTCCGGTGGGTCATTGGTAAATTTATAGACTTACAATGTTAAAATCCGGGGTTCAATTCCGCGTGGTGGGCACAGTAGATAGGCTAATGTGACTCAACACTAAAACAAACAAACTTATTTAGTGTGTTAAATTAATAGAATTTTACAGAACGTATAGACGAATGGCGGATTTTTAGCGTCGTAATGTTTACGAAAGGTCTGTTTTCTTACAATGAAAACGTACATGCCACATTTAACATGTACATTTAATTGCAGAAAGGATTGTGATTGAAAGCATTTAAAATACGTGTTAATGTCGATTGTTCTGCTAATGATAATTAAATGTTCTGAAATGAATGGTAATTAGTATGTTACAGAAACTAGAAGGAAGAAACGTAGAAGAGTAAACACGAATGACTTAAAGTTGTAACAACAGATTTGTAGCTCTGTTGGGGAAAAACAACTTACTTAGGTAAATTAATTAGATCTGCTCCTCCGAGAAATAAATCAAATGGAAAGTATTGTTTTCATTCCTTTTAGTCAGTCCGTTAATACCACGGCCCAATTACTGGCTAAAAGCAATAATTATTTATTTTCAACAAAACTGACGTCAAAAATATGCATATTGCTTTACTGGTGACTGAATACTGTAACATTTTCAAAAATAAATTTTAAAAAATAAGTCCGTGTTTTTGAGGGTTGAGGAAAAGACTGGTCGATCTGAGATGAATTCATGTATTAAACGCTAAGGTTTTAGATTTGAAACAAACATGTTCATCGATAATCTCCCAATCTGATTTTTTCCCAATATAAACATTCTGGCATTATTTATACTTAAAAGCGCTCATTTTTCAAGATCCTAAAGAGCTAAATAAGTGCATAACCTTTGAAATCCTCCAACAGCTATAGCTGCCCGGTTTTAAGCAAATTAATCATTTTACGATATCATAACTAATTGTGTTGCTATCCAGTAGTTCAATAATTGGATTTTGTTTCGAGAGTTGAAGTGACTAGACTGCAACAATTCTAAATTTTACTGATTTGTAATTGGTTGTCTCTCTGTCTCTTCACAATTACAAATCTGTAGAATTTAGTTGTCTCTCTGTCTCTTCACAATTACAAATCTGTAGAATTTAGTTGTCTCTCTGTTTGTCCACAATTACAAATCTGTAAAATTTAGTTGTCTCTCTGTCTCTCCACAATTACAAATCTGTAGAATTTAGTTGTCTCTCTGTCTCTTCACAGATTTGTAATTGTGGACAGACAGAGAGACAACTAAATTCTACAGATTTGTAATTGTGGACAGACAGAGAGACAACTAAATTCTACAGATTTGTAATTGTGGAGAGACAGAGAGACAACTAAATTCTACAGATTTGTAATTGTGGACAGACAGAGAGACAACTAAATTCTACAGATTTGTAATTGTGGACAGACAGAGAGACAAAATGAAATGATGGCTACGTTTAAACTTAAAACTCACCATGGAAAATATCTGTGTTTTCTATTTCATTTAAGTGTTTGTGACGTTTCATAACACCCAAGTAACGTTAGAGATTACAATATATACAGCAGAAGAAGTGAGTATGTGTTATTGTATTACTCTTACATAGTAATGCTTTCGCGAAAAAAAAAATATTCATCTAAACTTTAACCTTAAAACGTAGTTCTGTACATACATTTTGCAAATAAAAAGTTATAGTATTTCCAGCTCGTTCCTTGCAGTTTCATTATACGGTAAGACGAAATATAGACCCATATACACGATCTGATCTCAAATCCAATGTTTACATAAAGGATATATTTATAAGAACTTGTCAGTTGTAAGTGTACTTTGCTTTCGCTTGTTCAAGTCTGAATTACATTCATCAAAATCTGAGTTTTCTTTGAATTATAATACTTAGTTGAGATTAAAAAGAGTGTGACATGAGTTATTTTATTTTAGACTTTAATATTCACGCATGTTTGCTCATGATGTAGGCCTCGTTATCAGTTTTCGATTAATTACAACTAGATTAACGTCGAAGCAGTTATTTTATAACAGAAACGATATTTTCATTGATTTTGTCTGCAGTTACGACATGTAACCAATGGGCACCGTCTGATTGTAGTTTTTATTTTTTAACTACAAAATATATTTTTATTTATTATTCTTTTAACTCGCCTCCAAAACTTTGGAGTAGCAGTCTTACAGCATTGCTGTAACAGAAAACTGCGCTCACCAGGGGTCTGAACTAAATACAATATAATATTTCAGTGCTGTTAATAGCCATAAGCTAAAGCTTGGAACTGGTATTGGAATTTTCATACTTAATGGCACCTTATGCGGGCTATGTGGCTAGGTTAGAAACCCCTAGGATTCAAATATAGTCCTACCTAATTTTGAACTAATGATCAGAGGGAATTCAGCCGGCCAGCATCACTCGCCACCTCAAGATCTTTGTCCGGTTCTATAAGCCTAAAATAGGTTTGATCATCTCTTTTATAATGTGCCCACAGTTGTAACTGCGGAGAGTGTTCAGCGACATGGTGTCTTGAGTCTCATGCTTTTCGATTCACAGCCGTGCACGCTAACCACTAACCACTAGGCCAAATCTCACCTAGCTAAGCACCAATAAGATTGTATATCGTACAACGTAGATGAACATGAAGCTTTTTAAACCAATTTTTAAAACTCAGTTTAGAATTTCACGTGCCCCATATGGTTTATCGTAGTAGTAGTCAGTTATTAGCAGTGTAAGGAAGATTGGAAGATTTTTAAACCAATTTTTAAAACTCAGTTTAGAATTTCACGTGCCCCATATGGTTTATCGTAGTAGTAGTCAGTTATTAGGAAGATTGTAAGGAAGATTGGAAGATTTTTAAACTTACGAGACACATAGTTTTTGAAATATGCTTTA
>NW_013666106.1:316716-353902 GCF_000517525.1 Limulus polyphemus | reverse complement strand
GTTCTGTCAATTTGGTTTCCAATTTTCTTCCTGTTTCTCCGATGTAGAATACACTTATTGCAAAACTTGAATAAACTTCTATCAACTAGCTTAGCTTTCTGTACGCAGAAATGAAGGTAGAGAACACAACAGCCATTTTCAAAAATTTGATTTTTACCCAAAGTTCAGGGTCACTTATATATATGTCAGTCATTAAATTTAAATTATAGGAAGGTATAATTAATAATATAAACATATCACAATTCCTCCCGCTTTTCTCACAGCTCGTCCTTAAGCTAAATTAACGTTAAATCTTAATAATAAGTCTAAAATTGAACGTTACCCAACATGATCTTACGTTCAGGCAACAGAAAGTCACAAACAAGAAAAGTTATATAAAAATATTTTAAAGAAACCAGGTAACAACAATTAGGTACAAAATTCCAAATACAACAACTTTCATAGATCAAAACCTTTAAGTTAAAATGCATGCAGTATATGAAAATGTGCTAAATAAATACAATAGAACACATTAAGTGCTATGTTAATTAGAAATCACAAAGAGTACACTTTAAACAGAAAGGAAACTACAATAGAGTAGCACAACTTAAGCAATACAGTTAACAATATCAAGTGTAATACATGATAAAAAAGAGAAAAACTAAACCCATGGTAAATACAATACGTTTAGTTTTACTCAAAATAATAATAAAAAAGAATGCAGACAAATACATAAATATCTCCCAATATTTATAAGAGAATAAAAAAATATCCAATCCAAATCACAGAATCGTTCTTAGAATAAATGAAGTTCAAATCAGGATTCAAAAGCCAAATGAAAATCAGGCAAAATAAAAACTCAGATTGGTTAAACTAATTACTTGAAAGTAGAATAGAATTACCAACTCAGTACAGTAACCTATATAAAGCACGAAATAAATCTTACCTTCGTAAGACACATGAAACATTCAGATTCTAAAATCCAGAGCAACGCTGAAAATAATAACATAGGGATTTACGATAAACCAAGAAAATTGGGAAAAAATGTACATTTATGCAATATTCATTTGAAATTATAGAAGTAAGATTTACAAAGACATGGAACCATATTTTTAAAAACAACACACACATTAACTGTACTAAACTTTTATAGTTATCTATCCATAGTTATTTAACAACAATGGATTAATTTTTATTTAATTTTTTTACGATCCATGAAATCACAATCGCAGCTTGTTTTCTAGGCAGAAAACGGGTTATTTTTCCTCCATTGACGAGAGATCGAATTTTTACTATTTTCTAGAATGCTGTAATGAAAGGAATATAACACTTTTCTTCGAACTACACTCATACAGGCTACTACTCCTGGACATAATTGTATTGCCATTAGATGACCTTTTCACAGACCTACAACTCACTTGTCTCGCAAGAAATACTATTATTAGTTTAATCCCTAAAAAACTGATGTTTAAGCCATGATCAGAGGCGAACAGTTTTCACGGTCTTTAAGGCTGCATTGATAGGAAGGTAGAGTTGATCTTCTAAATGGTTTCTGGAGCTCTGAAGTATTACAAAATTATTGTGAAGAAGATGCTTTATATGGCAGTAATGGATTTACAACTACTACTGACACCAACTAAATGAATGTCCTGGCTTTCTTCCTATCTTCTTTCATCCTAGTCATCTCTGCCCTGACAGAGTTCTTTGTCAGTTTTTTGGTGATCTCTCTGAAGGTATGTACATACGATATTGTGGTACAACACCTTTCAGCGCACAATCAGCTGGCACTCCACATATGAATTGGAATTTCGTTGTGGAACAATCTCCCTCTCCTGTACATGGTGCCCTCTGACTCGACCTGTGCAACAACAGACTGAAGCGAGCTTATATAAGACACAAGGGGAGGAACACTTTTTAGAGTTCCTGTTGGTTTGTGTCTTTTCCATGGCACCTAAACCATTTACTCACATCTTTGTGGACTAACCTCACAAGCTGGTTGCCATAGCAGTACACTAGTTCTTTGAGATATTACTTCTAAAAATGTAAACCAATAAGCTGAATCCTGGAAGGGTGGGGGTTGGCGACTTCATTAGTTGTTGACCACTCTCCTTCCTGACTCTTAAAGTTTATTTGCAAGCATAAAATTCTTATGGTTAAAAGAATGACCCGAGGTCGAGCAGAATAATGCTGAGTGTGTTACTCACACACTTTAACATAGTTACAGATCTCTTCTTTAATAGGTGAACTAAAATCTACCCAAAAGTAATATTTACTGCAAGTACTTCTACTAGTGCAGAAACATTGGTGCAGTAATATATTTTGTATGGTTACTTAAAAAAAATCAGAAAAACAATAATTTACCATCTTATTATTACTGACTTATCATGCTTTTCATAGCTGTATTCAGACGTAAGTATGTATATATATTTGAAATGAAATATACATATAAAAGAAAATCATTACCAGTAGGCTAAAGGTGCCAGATAAGCAGTAAATTTTAAATCATTGTCACAGTCTGACATATATAACTGTACTGTTCATCCTACTGTTTCACTATCTATAGATCAACAAACTCAACGTTGCTGACATTTTGCAGTATAAATATGGTTTCTATTAATTTTTTACTACAATGAAAGTTACATTGATAAGACTGCTTTAAAGATGTGATCTGCTCCTGGTAAATATGTATATATATATATGTTTGTGTGTGTGTGTGTGTGTATGTAGGTTTATACATGCAGGGTGACCACACATACATATATACGTAGAAAATAAATTTGGGATTTTAGAAAAGTTATTAGATTATGTCTTGTAAAAGTTTATGTTAGAATTTGTGGTGCAAGTGTCACAAATCCCATTTATCTTCCTTATCTCATAACCATTTTAAATGCTGATAAGTTCTCATCTCAGCTATAATATTCAGAACCCGACAGTTCTGTCATGTCCAGTTTTCCAAGCAGTCCCAGTGCTAAGGCATTAGAACTTTTTCGTCTAACTTGTCACAGATAAGCAGGGAAGCACTAGTGCCATCGTCTACACCATTTACAGTATTTAGGTCATCAGAATTTGTGCTACCATTGCTATCTAACACTTCAGTTATGTCGTCCTCTTATTGCTAAACCAACCGGTTTTCTATAGGCCCATTAATAACACACGTTTTCCAATTATCCATATGTTAACTGCGTGTGTGCATAACACAGGACATCTGAAGATTGTAATTTGAAGGGTCTAGCTTTAAAACAACAAGGTAGAGACTAATCTATTCAACACAGGACATCTAATTGTCGTTTTAAAGCTAGACCCTTCAAATTACAATCTGGTAGGGACTAATCTATTCAACACAGGACATCTGAAGATTGTAATTTGTAGGGTCTAGCTTTAAAACGACAAGGTAGAGACTAATCTATTCAACACAGGACATCTGAAGATTGTAATTTGAAGGATCTAGCTTTTAAATGACAAGGTAGGGACTAATCTATTCAACACAGGACATCTGAAGATTGTAATTTGAAGGGTCTAACTTTAAAACGACAAGGTAGGGACTAATCTATTCAACACAGGACATCTGAAGATTGTAATTTGAAGGGTCTAGCTTTCAAATGACAAGGTAGGGACTAATCTATTCAACACAGGACATCTGAAGATTGTAATTTGAAGGATCTAACTTTCAAATGACAAGGTAAGGACTAATCTATTCAGACTTTAGGTCTTTCATGTGCTGCTAATATGTATCAATGTTCTTTCATGTTTTCATAATTTATCATAATCCCATGTTTTGATGCATGACACATTTGTTGATGTGCTTCCACTATGGTTTCTCATAATCATTAAATATAATAGTGTGGAGAATTTGAAACTAGGAATATATTCATTGGATTACGACCTATCCATCATGTCCACTAGGAGCATCACTTCCTGCTCAAACATTGAGAAGTTTATGGAACAACCATCATAAGATATAGCAGGTGATCATCCTAGTCGAGGTTTAGAAACTTAACAGCAACATACGTTACAGCAGTTTTAGATCTCCTTTCATCACCCAGACCCAACAGCCTGCAACCTGATGCCAAGTCTAAAATGCTAAACCAAAAGGACTCTTTCAATAAATCCAGACGTTTACTTGCATTAAATCCAGACGTTTACCTGCAAGTGTATGAAAGATAATTAACTGAAGTATAAGATAATTTAATATCTAGCATTACCTTAGTCGCACTTCGTCTAAGAACAAACAGTTGACTTCCTGAGCACCAAAGACTTTTAATGGAAGACTGTATAAATTATATTCAAGAACTAGCAAAAGGAATTCAGGATGCTGCCGGTGAAAGATACAGCTGTGTTTGTTGGAAGAGATGGCTGTGATTGAACAATAAACGTAATTCATCGTTACTAATAATGTATGTAACATGAAAAACTCCTACAACGGCTTTCTTGGGTCACCAGAGAGAAAGATCGATTTCACACAAGTGAATGCAGAAATGGACATTAAAGAGTTTCTGCTGCCTCACGCAAGTAAACGTCAGTAAATTAATGCAAGTAAACGTCTGGATTTAATGCAGGTAAACGTCTGGATTTAATGCAAGTAAACGTCTGGATTTAAGCATTTCATAACTATCTGTTCACAATTACTTAAAAATATATTACAGTCCAAATAATTGCACCTTGGTATCTAGGCAGAAAACAAGTTTCATTCCTGCACCGACCGAGTTTTCTCTGTTTTGTAGAATGGCTTAATGAAAAGAATAACAACATTGATCTTGTAATTATACTCGTACAGGCTACTGTTCCTGGGCATAATTTTGTTAACATTGGATGACCTTTTCACAGTCCTACAACTCACTTATCTCGCAGGAAATGTCAGCATTACATCCATCCTTATAATAATGACGCTTCAGCCATGATCAGATATGACAATTTTCACTATCTTCGAAGTGGATTTGATCTTCTCTGATCATTTCAAGATGGTCTCCACTGGTGCGAACAAAGCTTATTTACTGGCCAGTGTGATAGCTTAATGGCTTAATTTACAGTGCCTTGTATATAGTGGGGGGTTAGGACAAAGTGCTGACAGCGCCTGTATCTATCAGGAACTTCACATTGTATCCGTGCGCGCGCACACACACACACACACACACACAGTGATATTTACACAGCCATGCTCAGACCTGAATGTGTCGAGTTAATCACCCTACTTTTGAGTACAATTATTTTGGATCTTTGTAATACCGTGTGTGCGTTTTTGATACTGTATACTTGCGTTTCTGAGAAATAACATATAAGCTTGCTCATGCGCGATACGGTATATACATTTTTCTATAGTTTATGGGATACGTGTAGTGTTGTACAGTATTTTGTTTATACACTTCTGTAAAATATCGTGTTACTTGTTTTTTCAGATTCTGTAGAATGATGCATTGCTGTGTTTCGGAAGAATAATGCGAATATGGTGAAAGCCTTCTAAACTGTGTATAGGTTCTCTCTCGCAAGTTCAATGTCATGTCTGAGACAGAGCTAATGATAAATGGTACATGACTAAAGTAGTTGTTGGGCGATTTATCTAGTTATCGGGCTCTTTGTAATTATACTATTTTCATTGCCCACTTTTTAGGGTCAGATTATTGCTAGTACTAATCGTCATTTGATAAATGTGTTTGTTGGAACAAAAAGGCCGTCTTTAATTAAGGACTAGTGATAAAAGATTGTGAATTAAGGACTTTTAAGAGTATTTAAATTTCAGGAATATATCGACTGAAATTGTAATTTACTCAGTGGCTTACACCAGGGGAATTTAATTACGTAATGTTATGTGAGCGATTTTTTTGTGTTTGTTCAGGTTTGGATGTCGTAAGTCTATCTTACAGAAGTTGTGTAAGTTTAATCAAGTGAACATGGAAACATCATAAACAAATCAACTTTGAAAATATTTTTGTGTATAATAATGCAACTACGTTTTACCGATGTTAACGTGAGGCAACAAAGAGAGGACCGTCAATATGATTTAGCACCACGTTCTTGAGAATTAGATTAAAATGCACACTTACACATATGTAATGTCAACTAAATAAACCTGTATTCACTAAAAACACAATCACGAAGTTAAAAATATCCATGAAATTTCTATAGGTAGTTTTATTTTTACACAATATTCATGGTTGGTTTCACTCTTGAATAATCATTTAATTGTTCCAGTTTACAGAGCAAAATATGTTGTATACGAGAAGAATTTGAAGAAAGTATTTTCCCTTTCTTACGCAATTGTGAAGAGAAGGAAGAAAATGTTGGGTTTCAATAATCTCCGTACTCTACTATATATTCTCTGTTTTTAGAGCTTAATAACTCTGTGCGTGGTTCGCGTGGTTTCCCGGTTCTATTTTCTGATATATTAACTCCTCCAATACCCTGCTGCATTTGGAGCCTCCAGTGATTTCTCATATCTGGCGAAGATTAAAACACAAAGCGAAGCGCAGGATGCGTCTCTGCAAGTACATGTAAACATTTCAAGTATTTGAGAGGTAAAATTGAGTACAGCCATTCAGAGATTTTATTATTAGGTCTGCTATGGAACAAGATTTTCCTTTTATCAGCATGTATCAAAATATTCATAACAACGGAATCTGGTGAGGCACGAGCACGCACGTCATTCTACGATAACCTGATCAATTTCAAGACCACTGACTCTTGCTTACTGTTGTGATGTGAACAACATTTACCAATCAGCCCGTTTCTTATCTCTCAAACTGTCTGGCTAAGTATGTAAATGTTAGATTGTTTATTTATGCACTTGTCTCTCAATACGTCTATTTATGTAGGTCTCCAGATAGGTCAGTGGTAAATAGAAGGACTTAAAACGTTAAAATCTGGGGTTCGATTCTTCGGGGCGGGCACAGAGCGCAAGTAGCCTACTCTATAGCTTTTGTGCTAAAAAGGAACCTGTGACTAAAGAACAGTGTGTTGAAAATTTTCAATTTGAAAATGATATTAATAATAAGCATTTTTTGTGTAGACATTTATACATATATGACAACTTTAGTCAATTTAAATCTAAATAAACAGTTTACAAGTAGCTAAATGATGACAGTTACTATTCTCTTTACACACCATCTTAATTTCTGTCCAAGGGTAAAGAAAGGTGTTTCTTAAAATGCAGACAAATATTAAAACAGAGTACAATGTGCTGCAAAAAACAATTAAAGGATACTTGGACTTTATGGTAGTTTATCTGTTTATTCACGAAAAGCCAAAAATCTCTGTTATAAAATAACGTTAATCACATCCTTCACTTCATTTTTCTTTTATCCAAATAAGGTATTTTATTATGTTACCATATCACCTGAAATGCAAGTGATTGGTCGTTTAGAGTAAATTTTGTTGTAGGTGTTTTTAGAATGCAGGATATTTTTACACAAATATGATATATATAGTCATCACAAATAGCAAAAACACTGGCAACGTTAAATGCTTAAAATTAGTATGTTGACAAGTTTCTAAGATACCATCTCTCTGAAAGAACAGTTTTTAAAGCATCTTCAGTCTCTGGAGCTCACTTGACCACTTTCAATAGCACCACTCATTGTTTGATGGAACTGAAGTTTGCTCAATGCCGTTCTTTTTTTTCAACTGATATGTCCACCAGTTTAGCAGGGGGGATAACTTTTATTAGGCTAAAGCCTTGACCAACTGAAGCAATATGTGGCAACAGATAGAAAAGTGTCATACGATACAACTCCTATAATGTGTGATATTAATGTTGCCATTCCGCTGGATGCAGAGGTCAGTACCTCCACCAAAGTTTATTCCTTCCCCATATCATACTTCCACCATCGTCATACAAGTCACGTTCATCTAAAACAAATACTTTTGAATGTGGCTCTAGACTCTCTACAAATAAGTATGCATTTTTTATATAAATACAGGGTGAAACGTTACTCCATTGTGAAATATATATATTATATTCCATATTTACTTGGCCTTTTCCAAGTGGCTTGTTTTATACCTTGCTGTGAATGGGATGCCTCTCACTGAGCGTGTGAGATAAAAGTGACCTTATGAAGTTTATTTCTGTAAACTGATGCAATATCCAACTGTGGCTTGGAACATTTGATTCAGTGTCAGAGCAAGTACCCTATGATTAAGGCAAACTCCAATTGATAGATAGGGAACGTTTTCTTGTATTCTAGATGATAGTTTACTTGCTCAAGTATCGGAGAAACTAGCTGTATCATTGGTTTGGAACCGCTTCTAAATCAATGATACTGTTTCTCGGACATGATGAAACACTTGTAGGCAGTTTGCCACAGTCTATTGTTACTGAATGGTTTCAGTTCGTTTGGGGGATCTTCACATGAGTCAAACATCAGTATATCTTCTTTGAGATCTGTTTATGGTTCATGACCAGAATGGACCTCTTTAACTACGTGATTTACTTCAAAATAGGAACAAAGAGAAGATTGTGTGAGACCACTACATATAGACTATTGGCAGAATGACCGGTTATTTGCATTTCAGATCATACTATGACTTATCATCAAATGTCTGTCTTGCATAAACAATTAACTGATAAAATGGCAACCAACATTACTTCCTAACTGTGTTTTTTTTGTCATAGCTCTAATATTCAAATTGCGATTATTCTATAATTGTTTCGTGCAGTGTATTTCACATAAAGGCCAATGCCAAATATCAAGTACGTGGATTGTAGTCATCTGCTAGTGTTAAATCATTAGTCAAGATCATTTATAATATACAAACATAAGTCATAGTCAGTTACCAAATTTAAGTCAAGTGTTATGTTCATTTACAAACCTAAAATGCAGGGTTGCATAACAGGGACATAGGAAATGATCATTTAAACATTTCACAAACCATTCCATTGGTATAATTCCAAAGATTAGGGTCATATACTAAATTCAGCATCACAAGTATAGTTATTCAATGAATCTAATCATCATAGACCAACCGTTATTTTTAAAATGTCAAAATCATGATTTACTATAATTCTATCAACAGAAATCTTAGGTTAGAGTGCTTTACTAAATGCTAGTTTCGCAACTAAAGTATTTTTTTTATTTTTTAAGTATCAAAGACATAAATCAGGATCACCTCTAAATTCAAAGTGATGGTTCGTGGTTAATGTATATATTTTAGCTTAAGATGCCTTTTTGAATATCAAGCACATAAATAAGGATTACTTAATAAATTCAAAGTCGTAAACTAGAAGATTTTACTAAATGTCGTCGTCCAGGATAAGTGTGTACTGAATGACAATGAAATATGGATGATTTACTGAATTCAAAGATATACACTACTTGAAATAATTATGGCAACATTGGATAAAAGGATATAAAATACAAATATTGTGTGAGAGCTCCCCTTCTATCGTTTCAAAATGAGCTGTAACAGGGCAGTCACATGATGATAGCTTACTCTGGTATTCATTAACAGAGTGTTAATGTTCTTATAAAAGTTTGTTTATTTCTTGAATTTCGCACATTAATATTGTATTGGTCGAGCAGCAAACAAACTACTTGGTTGGATTGTGGTAGACAATACGTGAAATTGGATTTTACAATGATACAGTGATAAAATTATAGTAGTAAAAGACAGGTATACTCGCTGTAAGAACAAAATTCGGAGTCACTTACAAAATTTCAAAATTATAGTTTAGACATAATAGGTTAAAATAAAAACAATATATTTCTTTTCATTCCAAAAAGTGCTAAAACGTAATATTGTGGATTGTCTAGATCACAGATGGCAGGCTGAGTTTAAAATAATACATTCATTTAGCTTATTTATTTTCGAATACTCTTTGTAGTTTAGTTTCAAATAAGTTCTACAATAAGGGGTGAATATAAAAGTTCATACTGAGTACCAATGGTCTTCTTGCAGTGTTACTTCCTTTGAAAAGACACGCTTAGTTCAATAATCCCTTACCTCTTTCTTCTGCTAAGTCTCTAGCTATGTGTTTTAAACAAATTGTGTTCATAACGAATGGTATTCATTAATAGAGTGGAAATGTTCGTAGTAAAGTAATGGAATATACACCACTGTATATTTTAAACAAATTGTGTTCATAACGTATGATATTCATTAATAGAGTGGAAATGTTCGTAGTAAAGTAATGGAATATACACCACTGTATATTTTAAACAAATTGTGTTCATAACGAATGGTATTCATTAATAGAGTGGAAATGTTTGTAGTAAAGTAATGGAATATACACCACTGTATATTTTAAACAAATTGTGTTCATAACGTATGGTATTCATTAATAGTGGAAATGTTCGTATTAAAGTAATGGAATATACACCACTGTATATTTTAAACAAATTGTGTTCATAACGAATGGTATTCATTAATAGAGTGGAAATGTTCGTAATAAAGTAATGGAATATACACCACTGTATATTTTAAACAAATTGTGTTCATAACGAATGGTATTCATTAATAGAGTGGAAATGTTCGTATAAAGTAATGGAATATACACCACTGTATATTTTAAACAAATTGTGTTCATAACGTATGGTATTCATTAATAGAGTGGAAATGTTCGTATTAAACTAATGGAATATACACTATCGTTTTACGATTGCTGTGCAGATTTTTCTCTAGCGCTACAGATTTGCCAATGATAATTAACATCTACAATCAACTAGTCTGTCAAACTCAATACCCATAAAGTGTCGATATTTTTTTACCCCCACTGTTTAGAGCTGTAGAAAGAGTTATGTTTTGTATTCACTATATTTCTACTGGATCTTTATGGTAACATTTCTTTATGTCCAATAAGTTTGGCCACTGTAGACCTGAAACTGGGATCGATTGTCTTATATTTTGAGTAATGATTACAAAAAAGTCTTAGAAATTTTCTAAGCATAGTTTTATTTTCAGTCAAGGGGAGAATTAAGTGTGTGTGCTCCAACACATTCTAACTACATTTTGGGCATTATAAACGGTGTACTTAGGCTTAGTGCTTTAATGTTACAGCATTTGTTCTGAATATTTTGGTGTTTTTCGTATATTCGAATAGTAAATAATGATTGAGCACATAACTATTTCTTCAGTTTCTTAATCTTCTCTAAATTGTGTTATTAGTGCGTGTATTGAAAACGAAAATTGATTGAGAATCAGAAAGTATCTTTTGGTATGTTCTATATGAAAGAATGTTAATAAAAAAGCTAAATACTTCAAACCATTAACTGAAGTATTGATTCTTAATAGACTGTTATAATAATTTACCATCGATATTTCGTCAATACATCAGCAACTGTTTAAGTTAGAATTAGAGTTCTCAACCATGTTATTTCTTTGCTAAGAAAATTCTTTCAATCTAATTGTATAATATTGTAATAGTACACGACGTAAGGAAAAATGGTAATTTAAGAAACGTGTGTTAGGTAGATGGATATAAAAAAAGACTATTTAATTAATATCTTAAATTTCTTTGGAATGGGTAATGAATGTATTAAAACAAAAACTATGAAGAAACCACTTCTTACAAACACTTTGATAGCCACTTATAATTCTGCGAAGACATGGCTTAGTTCTTCCTTTTTTTATATATTTAGAATAAGCAATTGTTCCACATTTTAATTAATTATGTATTCACGTAACCGAAACGAAGATTATTAAGTCCTTTCTCCAGTGACTGCAGGTTCACGAATTCCAAGTCCAGGCAAAATTGATAAGTTGTTTTCTTAAAGAAGCCATATGACTACAACTAGAAAAATGTCAAAATATTGCATACACACGGGAGAGAAAGTTCAGAGGTTTTAATTAAAATTCTTAAGTAAGAGAGAGATGTTCACCTAATCTTGTGGAATCGGTAAAACCATAAGAAAATTGTAATATAAATAGAAATTACTGTGTTAATAGAAAAAATGAAAGAAACAGAAATATCATGGAATTTTCTATAATACAAACTACCAATTTAAAGGATGTCGAAAATATTTTTTTTTAAAAATGATTAAATATTTTCTACAAGCTTATCAACATGATAAAATACTTCATTAATGCGTACAGACTGAGAGGACAATGAATATCAGTTATTTCATGCTTTGCAGTCATGTATTTAGTCTCAAACTTCTTACAGAACAATGTACTAAAATTGGTTTTGTAGCTTCTCACTCAATAATGTTTTAAAATTGGTTTGGTAACTTATTTTTCAACAATATACTAGAATTCGTTCCAACAATATCCAACAATATCCTGATATACTACTTTACCCAACATTGTATTAAATATTCATCGCAAAAATCTTGTTTTAATGTTATTTAAACATGGATGTATTAACATAAAAATAAGTTTACAGGCTAAAGTGCCACGTTAAAATATAAGGTTTTATTATCCAACAAGCTTTCCACTTTTTTTTTTTAAAGAACTGGAAAGCTGTGGGTTAATAAAATCTTATATATTAACGTGATATTTTAGCCTGTAAGTTTATGTTAAAGTTAAAGAATCTTATTTGGAAACCTTTTACCAAACAATGTAATTAAAAAAATTCTAACCAACAATGTAATGTAATTTTACAGTAAAGTTTTTGCATCTTTTCTTATGCAATAACTTTGTATCCAACTGTTATAAAGTCCCCCAGTGACCCAGCAGTAAGTCTGCAGGCTTAAGATGCTAAAATTTGGGTTTCGACGCCCGTAGTAGGTAGAGCACAGATAGCCCAGTTTGTAGCTTTGCGCTTAACAACTACCAAACTAAAACAGTTATAAAATTTGTTCGATGATATATATTTCCCCCAAACTAAAATGAAACTTGTTCGATAGCTTCTCCCCCCCCCCCAAAAAAAATTAATACAATTTGTTAGAAAATTCTTATTTAACAATTTGGTTTGAAGATAGCAGCAATGAAGCACTTTTCGGGCAATCATTACACAGCTTAAAGTATATTATTGTAATAAATGTACGTTCTGTACACTTATTTTATTTATCTGCTTGCTGAATAATTCAGAATGTTTCCACGGAAATAACAACTAAAGGAGCAAATCGAAAATATACTGTTGTATAAAACCACTTTCAAAGTGGAACAATAGTAAAAGCTTTTTGCCGATACAAATTTAGTTTCTCGACGTTTCAGTTTTTTAGTCACACTGCATTGATTTAGATTTTCGAAACTATGGTTTTATTTTTAAAAGTACGTTCTGTTTGTGAGGTTATTTGCATTTTGATAAAAAATACTAGCAATGATTCCTTACTTCATATATATATATAACTAAATTCGTATAAGTTTCCACCTATAATACATATATTAGTATTAACGCAAAATGAGAATGTATTTCTGTATTTGTTTACCGGTATGTTATGTTAGTGTAATTCCTTACATTAAAAATGTATCCATATCCCGATTTCTAGGTTAAGTAATCGTTGCCGTGACAAAAGAAGGAGTTTCCGAGATTGTATCTTACTATAGAGAATGATGGCCGGTGCTAAAATGTTTCCAGGCTGTCGTCGTCAGGTAAAACTTTTTGTACGTTTGTGCTTAACATTAGTTGAGATTCCAGTACATTCAAAAACCCGAAAGGCTGAAACCTTTGCGTATACAGATTATTTGGGACATGAAGTTTAATTCAAAAACTATCTTTAACGAAATTTATTTTTATTAACCGATTAAATGAAAAAAAAATGCCATAGATAAAAAGGATGGTTACTAACAAGAAAAACGTCAATGACATAATTGGTCTTGTGGGTCTCTCTTCACCTTCTATGTCTGTGTTAAGTTTTTAGATAGTTGTGATCTATTTTTCACATTCTATATCCATGTTAAATTTTTGATGGTTTAAATCATTTTTTCACGTTCGATGTCTGTTTAACCTCTTTTTTTGTAGCTTTTTTTACATTTTATATCTATGTTAACTTTTTAGATAGTTGTAGACCTTTCTTCACGTTCTGTATCTATGTTACCTTTTTTAGATAGTTGTGGCATCTTTTCTCGCTCTATGTTTGTATCAGTTCTTAAGTAGTTGTGGTCTCTTTTCACGTTCTATATCTAGTTTTTAGATAGTTGTGATCTTCTTTTCACGTTCTATATCTAGTTTTTAGATAGTTGTGATCCTCTTTTCACGTTCTATATCTAGTTTTTAGATAGTTGTGGTCCTCTTTTCACGTTCTATATCTAGTTTTTAGATAGTTGCGATCCCCTTTTCACGTTCTATATTTATTTTAAATATTTAGATAGATATGGATCTCTTTTCAAGCTGCATGTCTGTATAAGTTTTTAGGTAGACAGTCCGAAGCAGTGTAAATCAAATAAACCAAGATATTTCAGCCTAGAATATTTAAACTATTTTGAATAGAGAGCCGAAAACGTGCGCATACTGAAACGAATGTTCTAGAATATATTAAGTTCGAAATAGTTCAGCTGCTGTGAATTCGCGTTCATTAAACGAAGTCAGATGAACAACTTTTCAATATTTGTATGTTATAGGTATCTACTGTGTGCCTGCATAAATAGTTACTTATTGTATGGGTTTCTCTTATGATAGAACATCTTCCCGTCACTTTCAAGATATGGTAGACTCTTCCCTAGAGAAATACTCCGCTTTCTCCTGTTATGTCGTCCCTTTGTTCATGTACAGCAGTGCTTGCACTCTAGCATACTAAATTTTAAGTTAATCATTTTTAATGCCTTACAGACATATTTATTTAGTATGTGCAACTCTGCAATGACTTTGAAATAATATTGTTACTGATTGCACGTTTTAACATTCAACTAGCATTTTGTCTAGATGGGGTTTTGAGTCCTTTTTAACTCACTGTATAGTAACCTAAATTAATTTATGTGTTTGAATAATATTATGGCATTGTGCCAAGTATATTATTTGGTATTATATAGTGGACCAACTGTTTAGTGGTTATATTAGATTTCTTTTATTTTCACCAAAGGTAAAATTGAAAAGAGAATCTGTGATGTAGTGGCCTAATACATTCTTTGATCCACCACACTATTTACTATGGTCTGTAGTTTCGCTTATTCAAGGCTCATCAGTTTGGAGAGCCTTCAAAGGACTACGTCCCTTCTTCAACCTAGAAATGAACGTGGCTATGAAGTACGTGAAAAAAAAGGATGACCAGTAGAGGCAGAACCAGAAGAAGCATATCGTTTGGATAAACGATGAAAGTAGTCAGGAGATCAACACATCAGTCCTCGGGGAAGACCACTCCAACAGTCTTCAGGATAAATGTAGTCTGGTCAACTTGGTTGTGATAAGGTATTACGACCGAGATAATCCGGTGGAAGCAACATTACACATAGGTTCAATAAATGATCAAGTGAGGTTAAGACTTTACGATGTGGTTCTCATCGGCATGGAGAGCAGAACGGCAAATATGAAATTTTGATTCAGAAAATAGAAGTGAACATATCGGGTTCGAAGTCGCGGAGGTGGTAAAGAATCGGCGGGAAAGAGATCCAATATAGGACTAGGTAGGTTGAAATGACGTTCCCGTATTTGGAGGCGACAATAAAATTGAATAGAAGAAAATAGCTAGGCAGTGTGGCTGTACGTAAGACAGGGGCGAATGAAAATCTTATATGAATACAACAGAAGGGATGGATTCAAACCCTACATAGTACCTCATAACTAGCGGACGTGAGTAACTTTCTGGTTGATATCTGAGCGTTTCAGGTAAGGTTTCTTGTCAAAACGAAAACCTAGATTCTTGGAGATTTCAAAAAGCTGAATTTGAACACCATTAACTCGGACATCAAAGAGAAGCGGATTGCGACAGGGACGAAATTCATGTCGAGTAGAACCAAGAATTTTTGTTCTTGTTTTGGGAAAGACGCCAGCGACGGCGCCAAACGAATGTTCAACTGTGGATATTGATGTCAGCCATAATAAGATAGCTATGAAAAGAATCATCAACAATATGAAAGAAATCAAAAGGAAGCAAATGGTTGCGATAAACATAAATAGTAATGAATGTGATCATGCGACAAGGTTAGCAAACTGTGACAGAAGGAAAATGTATCAGTACAGGAGATGAACATTGCTATATATTACAACTCCACCACGACTGATACCATATGGATGGTCACAATGATGAAATGTAATTCCTCGTAATTTAGCAAGCTAGATTGGTCTCGGGGAAATGTTATTGAGGGGGATACAATCCTAACAAAAACCTCATCAATCAGTGGTTTACTGGCAAAGAAGGAGCAGATGTTTACAAATAAATAGTTCAGGCCAGTGTAATCCCATAAACGAGTAAACTGAAAGTGAGAGGTAAGACTAGAGTACGTAAATTACATATGTAATTGAAACAGTTTTGGTGGCATAGTGGACAGAGTTGAGAAAAAATTATCATTGAAATGGATGAAGATTTTAAAGTGTGAGTGTGATCATTTGGAGGATGTCTTCAATGGTGAGAAGTGAAATACCTACATTGGGAGGAGGCATGATGGAATCAATAGTATCCACAGAAGCAGCAGTGGTAAGGTCATCAGGTGAGGTGTACGTTTATAAGTCTCACTTATAAGAGTAGTTTGGATGACTTTGCACACATGTATTGTAGAGAGAAGGTAAATCCAGTTATGTGCAGTGACAAACCAGATGAGGGCTACGACAATGGGATCAGATAGGTTTGTTGAGACACTTATCAATGGGATGGGAATTACACGTGAGGCATTTCTCACATCATAAAGGGTGTGGAGGAGGTGTCTGGGAAGTTTTCACTTGTAGGTAGATGTAAGTTCCATATCAAAGGAGATTATCAGTGACATCACTACTGTCAGCCAGAATCTGGATCATATAAGTTGGGTCATGTGCATCAACAATCCAAATATTCCATTGTCTTTCTCCATTATAGTTGGATAAACACCAAAAAGAACAAAGGAAAACAATGGTGATTAATGAGGTGTGGGTCGCTGTTTCAATGTAGGGGAGCCACGGTTTTGTTAGGTAGTGTTGGGCCCTAAATTAGCAAGCCCCATCTTGGTACAGAGAAGGATTAACAATTTTAACAAAGACACCATTGCAGGTGGGAACAAGTTGATGAATATCTATCTGCACGAGTAAAAGTCTTTGAGATCTGCAGAAAAGTTGAACATCCATGTTAGAGACGATAAACACTTAAAGTTATGGCATTTGACTTATATCCATATGTGTAGATGGTAAAGGATCAATAGACGAAGAGGATGCGGGAGTTGGAGTCATGGGAGTAAAAGTGCAACGACGGAATGAAACTGTACAGTCATCACTTAACGACTTGGAAGTCTCAGCAGCATATACCAGAGAAGAAACATTGGGTGTAGGTACTGTAGGAGAAATTTTAGGAATATCAAAATCCAGAGCAGAAACAGGCAATGCAGGAGCACTATATGAAATTGTTTTCCTGAGGTCAGGGCCGGGTCGAGAATAAGGCCTAGAGCGTTTATGGGTAGAAGGTTTTCCAGAAGGTTCTGAGACTCCAGGCTGCTTCATTATAGTGAATAGTTCGGAATGCATCCCGAAGACCGAATGAATATTACACACCAAATAGTAAAAATCAACTCAACACAGAAGTAAAGTAAACCCTAACAACCGTAACTCAAAAGCTTAACTCACCAAAACAAATATCCAAACTACAAGAGTTGGCAAGCTATGCTGATGAGCCTTGAATAGGTGAAAATGCATTTCACAGCAAAGGATTCAGCAAATTAAAGAATGCACTAGGCCTATACGTCACAGATTATATTTTCAAATTTACCTTTAGCGAAAAGAAAAAAATACATACAATCATTAAAGAGTTGCTCCACTGTATAATATCGAATAATAAATTAGCCAAAATTCCATAATATTATTTACACATCTACATTTATTTAGACTACATATATGGCGACTTAAAATAGACTCTAAAACTCGTAAGTAATACATACGCATTATCATAATAAGAGGACTTATTGTATTTCTTTGGTTTGCTGACCCAAATTGCGCTAATGAGCCTTGAGTAGGTGAAACTGTAGTCCACAACAGAAGGTGTAGCCAACCAGTGAATGTGTAAGATAAATTTATTCTATAACAATAAAGTTCAAAATTACTGCTTTCCAGATACATTTACTTCTGCAGAGATGAATACACAATCGTATAATAAACCTGATACAAATATAATCATTTCTGAAACCTCTTATTTAAGAGTTCATGCAAAGCAACGGTTACAAATCTCCTCCCACCTACTTCCCTCAATAATAATATATATTTATCTATACTAAATATAATACGATTGCAGTAGAAAGCTATGCTTCCACGTCGACTATTTAGCAGTAAGTAAGTTTCTAGAGTAACAGGTTTCTTATCACAATGCTGGAGCTCTAATTATTACTACTTAAAACTTTGCAGACGCGTCAATGTTAACGAGCATTCTAAAGCTTTCCATATAGTTAATGTGTGCTAATTTCTGGGAGCTGGAAAATCGAATTTCTACTAACTGTAAATATAATACGTTTCCACGAGGCTTAATGGATTCTTTAGGTTTATAAATGAGTGCTTTGTCAATAAGAAGCTAGGAGAAACCGTTTTCGTGAGCAAACTTCTGCCAGAGATTAATTTGTAATTACTTACATTTTATGGATTCATTGAATATAATTGCATATTTCGATTGGGTGTCAGGAGTAGTTTCTTAATTTACACCATACACACTTAATCATGGTCTTTATTATGTCAGAAATTTGATAATTGAGACTGTTCCAGCTCCATATGTCCTTCTGCTGCAACTTAATTGAAATTCATTCTTTTTATCTAGAATCTTATATTTCTTTCCAGAACTTTTAATAATGCAAAATTAGTAAATAAAAGTTTCGTCCTATACACAGTTTATTGGCGCTTGTAAAAATTAGGCTTAACTTACTTTAAAAAATAAGAAACAATTACATTTTTAAAGTAAAACTCAAACCTACCCATATTTCGTTAATTTAAGTTCAACTCACATTATTACCGCTTAACTATCCAATTAAGCTTTTAACTCAGCCAATTGATTTGTGACATTAACATAGGACAAAGATGAAAAATGTACGTAAAATGGGGAAAATCGTACGTCAGATTACTGACTTCAGAAATTTATAGAATAGTTTATATGGTGTGTACACTTTTTGCAAACTTGGTGAAGCACGATTACAATTATACTTATTATAAGACATTAGTATTAGGCCTATTACGTTTTTAAGCACTACATTCTTTACCTAGTCCCTTAGGTATTTTCAAGAATTAGAAGAGTGTACAATAATAGTATTCTGACCAAACTGTATCTATCATACCATCGCGGACGACGAGTTTCGCTCAATCCAGATTTCTTAAGCCCCCCCAGTGGCACAGGGGCATGCCTGCGGACTTACAACGCTAGAAACCGGGTTTCGATACCCGTGGTGGGCAGAGCACAGATAGTCCATTGTGTAGCTTTGTGCTTAATTACAAACAAACAAACAAATCTTCAGGCCGGCTGGGATACAACAAACACGGCAGTGGTCGGAACGCTATTTATATAAGCCATTTGATACAACAACAATGGTTGTACTAGAACAGGTTATAGTTCGATATCAAATGCTTAATATACTCCAAACTTACTATATATATAGGCTTTAAGTAATGTAAGTTTATTATGATTCAATTTTAAATGGACACTAACTTACATTTACAATGGCCCTGTTTTAAATGGAAACTAACTTACATTTACAATGGCCCTGTTTTAAATGGACACTAACTTACATTTACAATGGCCCTGTTTTAAATGGAAACTAACTTGCATTACAATGGCCCAATTTTAAATGGCCCAGTTTTTAAAAATAGCATAACTGGTTCTTCTACGTGAAGACAAATAGAAAGGATGTGTTTCAACTCAAATATTGTTACCTCAAAATTAAAACTAAATTTGAATCTTGGTGAACGTACAATAATAATAAAAGTAGGCTAAGGTTCTCATGGTTCACACGATGCTTTTGTTAAATACCTCTTTCGGAATTTGAGTATAAAGACCAGGAAAGAACAGACAGACGCAGGAAACGGCCTAGACATCTTATTACCTGTAGTCCCTTAAATAATACTAATTAAGAAAAGGCTTAATTGTATTAATTATCCTTCTATCTTCAAACAGAGATAAGCTAAACAAGTTTACATTGTCACCATATTAACACTGTTAACTGTGCTTGTTGACGTAATTAATAGCTTCACGTTAAACAAAGCCGTAAATTTCTTTAAACTCCTTAATTTTTGTGTTTCAAACATAAGATATACGAACAGAATCTAATTAGTAATGATTCTAATTAGACATGCCATTTGCAAAAATGTTGCTGTTATAAGCAAACGAAATAGCAATATTAGCCTATTGTTTAATGATCGTCTGTTCGTTTTAAGCAATGGACTATCTACGTTGTTTTAACTGCAAATCCCGATTTTCAGTGTTATAAGCCATCTAGCTTATCGCTGAGCCATTGAAGGGCTTAATTAACGAAATGATTAGGAGTTCTAGCAAGTGTAGCTCTAACATTCGTGAGTATGTTCTGATAGCTTATGATAAAGTATTATCGTGTTCGCTGCTTAATGGTAACTTTTACAGCCCAGCCATATCGTATGGTTAAGGAAAGATCTTAAATATCATGGTTCGCATCTCGTTTCCATGTATTCGTGATTACAACGTTGGAGCCACTGGTAGTTTAGAAGAGCAAAGATCAAATCCCTCTCTTCGATTAGAGTAGCCCAAGAGTTAACGATAGATACTGTTGACCAGCTGCTACTAGTCTATTATATCGAAATTAGGGACGACTAGCGCAGACCTTGTGTAGTTGTGCGCGAATATCCGGAACAACATATGATCTAACTATAGCCGTCCCTAATTTTCAATTACTAATTGGATGGAAGACGACCAGCACTACAAGGGCTTTGTCCAGTTCTTCATTATAACCTTTATAAGAAACCCACAGTTGAAAGTAAGGAGGGCGTTAGCAGCATTGTGTCTAGAGCCCCGGACTCTTTTATATGCAGTATGACACTTTAACCATTAACCGCTCGTATAAAGAAAAACAAGAGCTCTAAATAGCTGTTAAAGAAAAAATTAAATGATCAATCATTTTATATGAAGAAAAACAATGAACGGAATGAAAATACTATACCCGCACGTAATTTTTCTTCATTAAAATTAATATTACCAGGATTACCACTAATATTAGTGAGTACTTTTACCATAAACTTGCCATTTTGATTGGCAATTTCTAGATAGGCATCTTAATTAAGAATTTATATTCTGACTTGAGAATATTCCTAAAGCCAAACTTTTAAAGCAGAAACACAACTAACAGTTTTTAATATGATTTTATATTCAATCTAAAACAGTACATACATTTAGTTCCATATTAAATCAGTCCCAGTTATTGTGTACACCGTGTATTTACCATGTTTTATTGTCACTCTAATTTACTGTGTACACCAGAGTGAAAGTAAAACATGGTAAATACACAAGTTACTGTGTACACCGTGTATTTACCATGTTTTACTTTCACTCTAAGTTACTGTGTACACCGTGTATTTTCCATGTTTTACTTTCACTCTAAGTTACTGTGTACACCGTGTATTTTCCATGTTTTACTTTCACTCTAAGTTACTGTGTACACCGTGTATTTACCATAATTCACCGTCTGCCTTAATTACTGTATAGAGTTTCTATGGCAAACTTGTCTTTAACCACGTTCATTGTATACAGCTATTCTTGGGTTTAGCATAAAACCACTATAATTTAGTTTGATTTTTCAAACATCAAAGAGACAAAGTGGCTAATGGAGTTATTGTCCGATATAACGTAGTTAAGATCGGTTCCATTTTCTTTATTTATTTAACGTTAGTTGTATTCTATTTCATCGTTTTCTTTTCAAGTAGTCCAGATGGGGCTCTAGCTTTGTTTAGTGTAGATTTGAGCACTGCCATTTGAACAATTAGATAACTTGATAACTGGACGCAACAGTTTTCCAAATGCAATTAATATCTTTCGGAAATAATTATTCGTAGGGGCCATTTCTACGTAGTGGAAGCCACTAAGCTTGCCACTCATGCAGATGAAGCCACTAGGTGAAGCAGATTACACATGCATGCCTTGCTATCGTATGGATGATACATCCCCTCTCCCCTCAAGGAGTAACTAATCAAATTATTATCCTATTATCTAAATAATATCGTACAGAAACATGTGGTCGACTGATTCAAATCTTTTACTTTGTTCTTATTGGCTTAGAAAATAGAAAGCGAACGGCTGAAGTTTGTGTTGCTTGTGTGTTTGTATGCTCGATTTCAAAGATAAGCTCATTTCCTTTATGATGATAACTTTCTGTCTCCAAAGATAAGTTGTAATCTAATTGTAACAGATTTATATCCTTAAGCCAGCAGGAGACAACGTCATCAGTGTGAAAACAAAAGTTTTTTTTTCTCAATCTTTTTGAGAAACAAAACGCCAATTTACCAAAAGAACGGAGTAACATTAATTTTTTGTTTGTTGTTATTGTAAATTAAATTCCCAAACGTTATTGTACAGAAGTTTTCTGACTAGGAAGTGGATTTTATATAACATCATCAAGCTAAGTGTACATATATATATATATTAATGCTAAAAGTGTCTTTTTGTTTAGTTGTTTGTTAAGTATCATGCGAAGCTACATGAGGGCTATCCGTCCTTAATTTTGAAGTAATGGACTAGAGGGAAGGCAGCTAGTCAACACCGTCACCACCAATACTTGGGATACTCTTGTCAGACTGAATAGTAAGATTTGGCCGTTACCCTTACAATGCAATTACAGCCTCAAAGTGCCGAGCATGAATTTTATTTGGGTGGTAAAGAGACTCCTCATCTCCAAAGTTTGGCACGCTAACCACTGGGCCTTTTCCTCGTCCCGTGAAATGTTTTCATTATACTGTGTGTGTGTATCAACAATAATATTTCAGCTATAACTTAATAAGTAATGTAAAAGAGCAAATGAAGGGAAGAAAATTCGATTCCAATCTAACACAATATCAAGTGGTTGAGAAGAATACGCGTCGTCACCTTTATATAATTGCTAGTAACTAAACTATATAAAACAGATATTGAAACAATCGCATTATATTTTCCAATGTAGAGTTGGTTTATATAATCTAGAATGTTTTACATGAAGATTATCATACAAACCATGTAAGAACTCACGTTTACCGCTGGGCCATTGGAAACGCCACAAATGTACTATTATAAACTGTCGGAATTTTATATTTATGGCAAAGCTATTAAGGCTCTCTGTCACTGTTTTTAATTTTGAACTACTGTCCAGAGGGAAGACAAACAGTCAGCAACATCCCACTACCCACGCCAGAGGATTGACTGTCATACTTATAATGCACTCACTGCGAGGAATATTTTATGCCATCGCACGGATTTGAGCCCGGTTCGCCAGCTCTGAAATCCAATGCTGGACTACAGGGTCAACCTGTGCCCAAACTGTCAGAAGATTTGAGACGACTATAATTTTAAAATTTGGTTACGTTGAAAAGAAATTAGAAATTGAAAAAAAAAACAACAACAGTAAAATACCAACCTCCAGCTAAGTTAAAAATCAGCTGACTCTTACAAAAAAAAAGGACATGAAACTAATAAACTTATTTGTATATTTTCAACTTTTATTAAATAAAAACTCAGGGAGAGGATAAATGTTTTAAAAAAGGGGGGAAAATATTTGCAAAAACTGAAGTAAAACTTACAGCGTGAGTAGAAGTTTCTCGACTCATCGTTTTTATGCTACTGTCAAAGAGCCACGCGCTCTTCACGGAGTTTAGTTGGCCTTACAGAAAGGGGTGTGCGGGACAGCGTTCGTGTGCATCATTCGCCAAGCAAACCTATTGAATACTGACCAACTTCTCCATACTAGTATATGTTCTCAATATATTAGAATATTTCAAGACGATCAGAGTTTGGGAAGTTGGTTCTAAGGAGATAAAGATCAAAATAGCTGCCAAACTTGTTAAAATTAGAAAATGAATGAAGTAAGGGAGCTTATGATTCCTCTGTGGCGTGCTAAAAAACCCCTGAAAGTTTAATGTTGATGAGAGGTCGGAAAATTGGAAAGTTTTCGTTACAGACAGATACAAGCCATTTTATAGTATAGATGATAGGTTTAAAACGTCTAATAAAATAAAAAATAGACATCAAATGGATAATTTTTAAAACCCACGAGGATCATGGTAGAGTATACAGTATGTTGCAAGAATTTAATATAGTTTCTCCTACGCTATATCTGGTTCTTAAATAACACGGTCGTTCCTGAAGAAGAATAAAAAAGATTAACTTGCAAAGAGCTCGTAACGTCTTCAAAGAACGAGATGAAAAAGGGAAAAAAGAAACCCTCAAAATATCTTTTCCAACAAGTCTCAAATTAGCCAAAAATTTATTCAAGTAACTGACAGCAAATATTTGTTTCAATATTTCACGCAAGACTGCACAATGACTTTGGCCGATAGCCGTCCCTAATTTTGAACTGATAGTGTAGAGGAAACGCAACTAATCAATACAACCTAACAAAAAACGCATTTCGCAGTACAAACCTGAATAGATTATACAGCCAGCCAAGTGCAATTAAGTAATGAGAAACAAACATGGGTATCTAAATCCATAGTTTAAAGTTTGACTTAAGTGGTTAGTTACATGTCTTTTTGCTTTTCCTCTTTAAACGTAATATGCACCTAAATGTAAAACTTAAAATACAGAAGTAGCCACACTCTGTTGTAAAAATAAAGTGCTATGAACAAGAAGACAGATCGAGCCCGTGACAGTTCATTCAGGAAGACTAATGTGTTGAATAACCAATACGACGCCAGTCAGTAAATACTTTATCTTGGATGGGAATCGAATATAGACACTTATCCATAATCATATTAATTTCAGGAACTTCTACAATTACTTTTGATGTTTTTACCAAACATTCCACATTATAAAGATGCTCTTAGCTGATTCAATTTGACGTTTAGGGCGCCAGAGTAGCAAACCCTAGAAGAGTTATCTCAGTGCAAAACCGTGATTTGTGCAGACCCTAAAATCTCTTTTAGGATCGATTAACAAATGTGAGAATACTAGATTTTGCCTTTTAGTTAAACTTGGCTGTATAACACGTTGATATATAGAAATAGGTCAGCTTTCTTGTGTGAGATGAACATCGAAGTAACGATCTCTCTCTTAGACAAGTCTAACATAACGTCTATAAAGAATTAAAAGCAAGTTCCGCCATTTTCATGTTATAGTATTTGTTTGTTTCAGAATTTTCGCGCTAAGCTAATAAAGGATTATCAGTGCATAGCCATCCCTAACTTTGAACTGAAAGACTGTAGGAAATGTAGCTATTCAACAGCACCCAGCGTTAACTCTTGTTTCACTTCACATGATTCCAAAGTGCGAAGCGAATTCTCGTAGTAGCGAGACGCGAACCATAAATCCTCGTGTTAAACTTCCAGGTCCACCAGCCTCTAGGCCACACCCGGTCTGTATTGTAGTGTATGTTTGGCATCGTGTTGGACAAGTAATCTAGTACACCTCTGTTTTACTTCGTGAATTGTTCCCATTTTACTTTGTGCATTCTCTCTTGTAATTCTTCACGTGCCTTTCGACTAATAACAAAGTAAAAATACCTTGTTAATAATATTTGCGGGAAAAAAAGAAACCTACTTTTACTGTCAAAAGTCGCGTTTATTCTTTGCGCACTTTACAAAGATTCTTTTTTTTATTCAAAATTTAAAAATGTATACTAACATAAATAGTACACGCAGCTAAGTTTATATACATATATATATATACAGGTGTACACATACGACAGAAATCGAATGTGTTGACAAACATATTTCAGCACTTGTAAACTATATTGTATTCTATTTCTATGTAGGCACGATATTATCTTTGGTACGATACAGAATCATTTTGTTTAGATACATTACAATTTCAAGAAAAAAATTAGGATGAAAATTGCAACGTGTCACGTTTTGCAATTGAGATATGTGAAGTTCCTATTTTATTTTACTCAATTAACAAAAAGTGGGATATGTGAGTTTTATGTAACATGAACAGCTCTTGCTTTCAATGAACGAAACTTATTTTTCCATTAATGTTTTACTAAGTTTCTTCTTCGAGATACTCACATAATACATCCAAAACAGAGCAAAACAAACTCTTCCGCTATTCACTTTCTTGAAAAAAAAAAAGTCTAAGATTACTTATAAATTCAGCTTCGTCGCGCTACACGTTATCCAATTTTGTTTGCTTGTATCTGCAAGAGACTGGAGAACATATAATAAACGTAGAAGATGACACATCAATATCACTAAATAGCATCATAATGTTCGTTAAAACAAAACAACAAAAATATTGATTAGTGAAAGAGACTGAACAATATCGATTAATGAATAGGATTAGATGACATCACTTCGATTCATAAAAAGAACTAAACGATGAAAATATTGATTAATAAAAGAGACTAAACAAGATCAATAGCGGTTCGTGAAAGAGTCTAGACAACATTAACATCGAATGGTGATAGAGACTAAACCTGATCAGTATCGGTTTATGAAAGAGAGTATACAATTTTAACATCGATTAATGAAAGAGACTAAACAAGATCAATAGCGGTTCATGAAAGAGACTAGACAACATTAAATCGAATAGTGAAAGATACTAAACAAGATCTATAGCGGTTATGAGAGAGACTAGACTACATTAACATCGAATAGTGAAAGAGACTAAACCTGATCAGTACCGGTTCATGAAAGAGACTTGACAATTTTAACATCGATTAGTGAAACAGACTAAACAAGATCAATAATGATTCATGAAAGAGACTAGATAACATTAACATCGAATAGTGAAATAATTTAAACGCCACAAGTATTGGTTGATGAAACAATCTTAAATTGCATGAATACTGATTACTGAAAGAGTCGAAATGACATCAACAACTGATGAGAGAGTCTTTAAACAACAAAACTTTCCAAGTAATGAAGTGTAATTAACGACATAAGTATTGGCTGATGAAAGAGACTGACAATATCAATATTAGTTGCTAAAAAAAAGGACTAATATACATCAGTTATCGATTAATAAAACAGACTAAACGGCAAAAATATCGATTGGTGAAAGAAGCTGAAGGATATCATTACAAATTATTAACATAGATTGAAAAACGTCAATTACGGAAATAAACTAAACGAAATAAATGTCTATTGACGAAAGAAACTAAACAGTAAAACTTGCCAACTGATGAGGAATAAATAACGACAAAATATCGATTGATGAAAGAAGCTGAATGAAGAAAACAGTGATCGTTAAAAGAGACTAATCAACACATATCGTTTGATAAAAAATAAAGACTAAACGACAAAAATATCAATTAGTAAAAAAAACAAACATCTCAGTTAGTGAAGGGAACTAAATAACAAAAACATTCTTATTGAAATAAGCTAAACGAAAAAAATGTTGACTGATGAAAGATATTAAACTGCATCAATATCGATTAGTTGGCAAAGACCGAAGAACATCAATGTTTGACTGATGAAAGAGACCAAGCAGCGAAAATATTGGTCTGGTGAAAATAAGATCAAACGACATGAATACTGGTTGATAAAAGAGCTTAATCAGTGTCAATGTTAGGCACAAAAAGATAATAATTTAAATACAAATTGGTTAGTGAAGAGGACTTATAGAAATCAGTATTGGTTCGCAAATGAGACCAAAACGACAACACTATCAAATAACAACTATATCATCTGTTACCAAAAGATATCAAATGATGACAACATCGGTTAAGTTTTGTTTGTTTGTTTGAATTTATCCACAAAGCTACACAATGGGCTATGTGTGCTCTGCCCACCACGGGTATCGAAACCCGGTTTCTAGCGTTGTAATTCCGCAGACATACCGCTGTGTTACTGGGGGACATCGGTTAAGTAAATTATTAATTAACAGTTGGGGAAAATATTAAATGACACCAGTAAAAGTTGACGAAAAATACTAGATTACAATGTTATATCGGTTTGGTAAAATACGATCTGACAACAATTTTGATTAGGAAAGTTGTTAATTCACAATAATATCGGTTGGGATGTTACCACCTGGCAACAGTTTCTGTCGAGAAAAATGTTAAATGAAAATAATATCGCATGGAGATGATGTTAATTTATACTAGTACGCATTGCGAAAGTTATAAAGAGACTGTACGCCTTTTATATCTATATCTTTTTTTTACTTCATTCTGCCTTCCCAAAACTTGTAAGGCTTATGTCGTCAGCTGCTATATAATCAATGCAAAGATGAATAGTAAAATATTCAGTACTAGCAACATCAAATATAAGTTCATTGTTGGATCTGAATAATGTATGCATACCATAGAACGTATTTGGATATGCAGTAATCTCTTTGATGTGGGTCTATACAATCTATGAGAAGATGTTCCATGAATCTTCAATGGGTTTGTACAGTCTTGGCCAAAACGTTTGCATACTGTTGACGTTATTGTGTACATGCATGGTATAGTTATTGAGTAAATGCCCGAGTAGTAACACAGAAGGTAGCGTATGATCGGACAAACATATACGAGTTGTTATTATGGTCTGTATAAGTTGTTGTAAACATTTTTTCGTCAAAACACAAATACACACTTGTTTTGTATAAAAGGATATGCTTTTGGTATAATCCTTTTCGAAACAGATCAATGGTTTGTTCAGACAATTTCTCTGTACTTAGTGTAGAGTCATGGCCAGTAAATACTCTAGATCGTAATCCCTGTAGAACTGTTGGGTAGAACTGAGCTGGAAAATTGCTAACCACGACCCTTAACCAGCTACTATAGCTGATTTCAGCGCCTTCTGTTGACAAGTTGGGATAAATTCACGGTGGATTACATCAGTAACCTCATCGACAGCATGCTACGTCGCCTTGCGGAGGTTATTAGAGTACGAGGAGGACCAATCAAGTACTGAATGTTTAATATGAACTGATATAAGGTTACAGGCTCTGTTTATAATAATTTGATGTTATATTTTGTCATTATATATGTTTTGGTAAAGTTTTTTTGTGAAAGGTGCAATGCTGAATTACACATCTTTCTACAGGTGTCTGATAAGATTGTTTGCTGTTCTAATAAATCATTCATGATGTCCATGGAACCTGTCTCATTATACAAAATACATATGTAGATGTTTAATATAACATATAGTTCTCACTTTGATAGCGCTAAGTGTATTTGTATTCCATCTTAATAATAATGATATTATTTGTTATAAAATATGCAAGCATTTTGACAAAGACTGTACATCACAAGTTCATTTATGGGTGTAATCTATATATACATACATGAAACTAACGTGATGACTCTTTACAATTTTACACGTATCCACAAAAAGTTCATCGGTTGGTCTTTATAATCTATGTGTCCTGGCATGGTCTGGTGGTGAGAGAACTCGACTCGCATTTTGTGGGTCACAAGTTCGAATCATGTCACCAAACATGTTCGCCCATTCAGCCATGGGGACGCTATAACGTAACGGTCAATCCCACTATTCGTTGGTTCAGAGTAGCCCAAGAATTAGTAGTGTGTGGTACTGTCTTTCCCTCTAGATTATCACCTCAGAATTAGGGACGGCTAGTACAGGTAGCCTTCAGATAGCTTTAGGCGAAATTCAACAAACAGACAAAATTATATTCTATGCCAACATACATGCATCTCATCTTGACCAATGGCTCTTTACAATCTACCATAAGTTCATTGATGAGCCTGTTTATTCGTAATGTAAAAACCAAAACGAAGGTCATTATGCCTTTTTTACCACCTATGTACATACATTAGTTTCATTCAAGTTCTGAAAAAAAAAATTGGAAACGACCACACAGAAAAAAGTGATTTTTATTAAAACGTGCACAAACGTTATTTTTAATGATATACATGTATCGTGACTTTTTTAACAAAAGAAAAATGAAACAATAGAATTAGCAATTTCTTTTCTAAACGGACTCAATAAATATCAATAAAACTTTTCAGTTTAAAAAAGATGTAATATATGATTACTAAAGACATTTCTGCTTCAATAATTGACTAAAACACAGATTATGCTAGTCAGTCTGATTAATACCATTATGAATAATTTAATTTACAATTTGAATTAGCCTGGAGGACTCAAAATGTAAAAGTTGCTGATAATAAAAATAAATTATGAAGAAAAGATAAAGATAAGACTGGTGCACATAAAGTTTTTGCCTTCATACGTGGCGCCCTCAAGCGTGGTGTAGACATGCATAGATTTAGATAAAACTGTTACATCCATGGTAACCGAAAGCTAGTAATGAGTCTACACTATATATATGTCTATAGAAGTTTATATTTATGTACGTATGTGTATGACACATACATATAATAGAACTTATCATTCAACTAGGCCAAAAACAAAATGAGTAACACACAAAACATATAAATAAATTTAGAGTACAAGTGTGGAAAAGGTAAAAATGTATCCTTATAATAAGAGACATATCTGTAAAAATGAACACACACACAGCAGTAGAGGCATGCCATCAGAAATGTGTGTATGTGTGAGAGAGTGTATCTTTATAGCTAACGCGACAGTTATGTTAAATTCATCATGGTAAATACACTGTAAACTCAACAATCTCTCAATACATTCGATGTTGTTGTTTTTTTAATTTTACTCAACCAACAACATTAAGAATTATTAGTTTTTGAAGTATGACCTACCGAAAGGAAAGGATGTATGTATTTACCCTCTTTCGAATCCTCCTGGAAGTTTCCCAGTTAAACTGCACTTGGAGGTATTCCTTATTTTAGATCTGATTTACAATACCTTCCCACGTGTTAGGCTTGTGAATAGTTGTTCAACATGATAGACGGTGTGTCTTACCATTATGTGGCTCCTACTTCTTCAGGCATTCTTCCTCATCAAGAGATATTCTACATTGCTGATGTGTAATTTGTCTTATGGTTTTATTTACTTATTCTACCTGTGCAACTCAAGTGCTGATTAGCTCGTTTCAGGACAACTTACATTTAATGTGACACTTGTTTCTGTTAATTAATGTTTAATGTGGAATCTATTGTTCAGAAGCTGTATTATTTAAATAATTACTTACGTTTTTAATTCTTCGAGTTTTTAGCTGAATATAGTTTTTAAATTCACCGAAAATAGGGACATGATTTGGGAAACTGGAGACTTAAATTTGGCAAATATTAAATTATTTTCTTTCTTTCTTAGTTTCTGCACCAACGGAGTCGCCTTCATGGAAAATACTAAGTTTAGTGGATCGAAACTCATGACTGAATGCACTTAAGTGTCGAATCGATGTAGTTATTTATTGCTTTAGGCTTAAGGGGCTTTCCAAAGTAAAGCTGGCGCAGACTAAAGGCAAATTTAGCCCGTTAGGCTTAACTGAAGATTGTGTTACCATTTTGTAATTATTACAATTTTTATTCATGTGTTATTACCTAGTATTATTTCAGTGATCTCCAGACTTAAGATTATTGTTAGAGTATCCTTATAAATATTCGCATATATGAATATGCGTGATATGAAGAATATAAAACTTCCACACACTGTGCTCAAATACACAATACAACAGTGTTTTTTTATATAAAAGACAATAATTATCAGTTTCAGTTACTGATAATGTACAAGTAAGTGTGTGTCAAGCGACAAAGAAACAAAAACGACAAAGATGTAGGAAAAGTGTCCCTTTCAAATAGTCAATTTCATACTTTCTTACGAATTGGATTTATAATTACTCCATGGGGACATTAACTTTCTGATGTCTTTGTACAAAATTTTTGTATCACGTGGCCTCGGAAACGTTTGTTACGAATTCAATGAAAACATTAGTGATCCTAATTTTCACAGAAATCCCTTTAGGATTCTTGTTGAAAATTAAATTTTCAACAACTTCTACCTCAAATATTCTTTGAAACTTATAACGTAATTTGATAAATGACAACTAAGTAAAATCCCACGAGGTTTTTCAGCATTAATATTTCATTTTTCGTAATGATAACGTACAGAAATGTTATGTAATTTACTCTGTTCTCGGAAAGTACCTTCTCAACTTTGTTTTCGTCAAATTGTAAATTATGGCATTTTTCACAGGAAGGACGTCAGTGACTAAATGGCAGACTTGATATACTTAAAGCGGATGATTAAGCATTCGTAAAAACAACATCGACATCTCGAATTTTCAGTCACACAAACACACGCCTTTACAGTTAATGTGGTACTTTCTCTGTTCTGTTAAGTTATGATTAATGTGGAATCTGTTGTTCAAAAGCTGTAATGTTGTTTGTTCTTCTGTAAAAAAAAAAACCTTCTATGTTTCCGTCTTGCGCTTCAAGTTTTCAAGCGAATATTTTTCAAATTCCTCTTTAATTTTATCACAATTGCACAAAGAGATTTACATTATAAAAATGTGTAATTCGATGAACCAATGAACCTAGCTGCTTCTCAATTCAGAAAAAGGTTTGTCTTAGTCTCAGCTTAATAATGCTTGTGAGTAGTTAATATAACCTGGAAAGCAAATTAAAACACAATAATGTTGGTATAATGCATATATGAACAAAGATCTGGTATATAAGTAGCTCAATTAATTTTGAGTTTTGTAGTTTCCTAAGTTAAAAGTTTCATTGCATTAAATTGAAAAATAAGAATACGAAGATAATGAGAAACGCGAACTTGCATTTGGTGTAACCCTGTTATTAATGCAAAGGTTATTGAGATACAACTAACATAATGAGCAACGTTAGTTTTCCTAGTTAAGTGATCCGTGGAGAACATCGTATTGTTAACACGTTAGAGATGGAAATAGTGAGAGTAAAAGGAACTTTCATATGGCATAACCCTGTTATTAATGTATAGGTTTTTAACACAAGACTAACTTAACTCAAGTAGTAACGTTAGTTTCCTAGTTTAATGATTCGTGGATAAACAAAATATTGTTAACACGTTAGAGATGGAAATAGTGAGAGTAAAAGGAACTTTCATATGGCATAACCCTGTTACAAATGTATAGGTTTTTAACACAAGACTAACTTAACTCAAGTAGTAACGTTAGTTTCCTAGTTTAATGATTCGTGGATAAACAAAATATTGTTAACACGTTAGAAATGAAACCAATTACGCTCGCTGATTTGCAAAACAAAAGAGTACAATTGTTACGAAACAAAAAATACGTTTTTTTTGTTTCATAAAAGCGGCAAACACAAGCATTTATTGGTCATTTTTAATAAGAAAATCCAACAACTTCCTGTTCGGAAAGACTCTCGGTTGCAATCATTTGATATTGTTCAATTAAGCATATTTCTATAAGGTTTTAGTCATAGAACTTAATAACAGATTTATCTACTGACTTTGAGTTGGTGAATTTTTTCTTCTGATTGGTCTATGGAGACATGGTTGTGATAGCCTGTACTTACATTTTCTAGAAGCCACATCGATCAACGGTATCATGTCATCGCTAAAAGCGCTCTTGGAGTGTTTTTAACAACAAAATGTATTTGAAAACAACTTTCACTCACACATTTCAGAGATATTTTATACCAAATCTGATTTCCTTTAAAATCAATATTTTTCACCCGAAAATAGAGCTGGATAGGTAACTCTATATTAAAAAATAAAATGTTCAGTGCTTTGAACGTGGCCTGCCTTTCCCTTTCAGCTGGTTGAAATTACTTAGTGATCTACATTGTATATTTGTTTGTTTGTTTAAGTACAAAGCTAAACACTAGGCCATCTGCTCTCTGATATACGTATACATATATATATTTAATAATTTAATTTTATTGTACTTAAAGATAGAAGAAAATCCGAGAGACGAGGGCCAGGTGTGGCCCTGTGGTAGGTGTGCCGACTGCGAATTAAGGGTCCAAGGTTCAAGACGAAGTAACATGTTTTGCACTTTCAGCTGGGAGTGGTATAAAAGTGATAGTCAGTCCCGTTATTCGGTTAAAAGAGCCAACATAGCCCTTTTGGAGGCGAATTCTGCCGGCTGCCTAGCTGCCTTCTCTCTGATCAGTAGTCCTTAATTAGGAACTATACCTGAATTCTAGAGACCTCAGACCTGACATCTTAAGCCATCTAAGGTGTAATTCATGTGAAAAATGTCAATTATCAACAGACGAAATGAATGAATTAAAATCTTGCTTTTGCCATAACAATAACACCGACTCAAAACTTTCCTGTATGTCGGCTGTAACCCTTAAATAACAAAAACAAAATAAATGCAACTAGATTGAACAAGGAGTAAGCGTTAGATAAAGTGCAAAAATTAATTAATTTATCTTAAGTGTCCTGAGATACCTGAAAACACAAAGTAGGTTTCTCATCGGAGACCTTTGAAAAAAATGTTTCTGGAAAAATAAGAAATTTCTTTAATGGAACCTTTTAATTTTTTGTAATTTCTAAGAAATATTGGGAAAACAAAACAAAAAATATCTGATAAATGAAAGAGTTCCTCGGAGAATATGTTTCAAAATCATTTTTGAATTTCTGGAAAACACTTGGAAGCTAATAGAACTTCTCCGTGGAGATCGCTGAAGTGTTGGTTATTTCTGAACAATGTTTGAAAAACTAGTTTCTAAACAAAAATATATGGTTTATGGAGAACATTTATAATACAAAAAGCCTTCTCCATAAAAACTGGCCCGGCATAGCCAGGTGGTTAGGGCGCTCGTCTCGCAACCTGAGGGTCGAGGGTTCGAATCCACGTCACTTCAAATATATTCGCACTTTCAGCCGTGGGGGCTTTATAATGTGACGGTCAATCTCACTATTCGTTGGTAAAAGAGTAGTCCAACAGTTGGCGGTGGGTGGTGATGGCCTTCCCTCTAGTCTTACACTGCTAAATTAGGGACGGCTAGCGCAAATAGCCCTCGTGTAGCTTTGCGCGAAATTCAAAACAAACCATAAAAATATTTTTTAAAACTTTACTCTTTTTTTTTAGAGAATACTTGAAACAATTCTTGTCTTACATCTGATCATTCAGCAACGACGAATGATTGTAATTGTTAATGCTGGGCAGAGAGTAGCTTTTTTTTTCTAGATACGAAATGTACCCAGATTTTTAGACTGAAGTAAATAAAACATACGTTTAAATTTTAAGTTTTAAATGCTATCATAGGTTTGCCTTAACAAAAATATCAATTCTCTTGCAAAAAAAATAAAGACAGTTTTTATTTCTTATCACTGAGTCTGAAACAGATCAAGAATTATTGGATTAAACAATATATTTTCCGTGTTTCCAGAACTGGCTAATTGACGTACAGTCTTCTCCCGAAACTAAAACCATTTAGTTTACCCCAATTTACTTCTACTTTCAGTCATTAGAGCACGTGACTTTTCAATAAAACTCGTGTTGTATGGCGAATTACGTTTTCTATAGCCGCAGAATAAAGATATATTTATGTTCACCCCATTCATCTTCCATGTTATTTTTACCGCTTCTTTAAAGACCCTTTATTAGCCTTACAATATAGCTGACTGGTGGTTTACGCGGTAAATGATCCAAAAACTTATTCGAATGTCAAAACCACGTGCTTGCTAAAAGTTTGCTCTAGCGAACAAATGAGAGCATCTTTAGGCAGGTCACAAACCTAAAGAACAGTTTGTTTTGTCTATCACGAACAGTGCGAAATTATAGGTCTTTTTTTTTTTGGAACTTTAATTTTCATTTGATACGACGTCGAACTTTTCTTTAGGGACAGTTTTTCAACTAAGGTATCTTGTTTTTTTTTTTGTTTTTTTTTTCGTTCTTGTTCATGGATCAGTAACAAAGGTTATTACAAACTGCTTAATGCGTACGTGCGCAGTGGAAACTTGTGTTTATCTCAGATGAAAAACACTAGGTACATTTTCTTACTAGTTTAATGATTAATACTGTATAAAAATCGTAACAACAGCTCATTGGGTAGAAAACTAAAACACGCATGGAAAATGGAATGATATTTTTGTGTTGATTGTTTTGGAAGTAATTAAACTGTAATATCCTAAAGATCCAAATTGTAATGTTCTCGTACTGGTTACCCCTATTGTTAAACTGGTAATAAAATAAAATTTTGTTGAGATTTAGCTTCTACTCCTTGTAATACAAATGTTTGTTTTTTTATAGGTGTGTTATAATTTTATTACTCGATAAAATGAATTTCTCTGACTTCAATTGGGAGAATTCTTTTAAATGTTATGTCTTGATATTTCGAAATAACGAATTCCTATTTCGAACATTACCTAAGGTTTGGTCTTGAACTGTTCATGTAAAAGCTCAAACCCGGAACATTTCGAAACGTGACCAGGTCCGTGTTAAAATGGGGTTTTTCTTCATTGTTGAACTCTACGTATGACTATTTTCTCGGCATCGCCTTGAAGGCGTCGTACCATTTCAACTACTCCTAAATATAGCTGTAGTAAAAGGTAGTTTGTGGCTCTAACTTTTTTCTGACTAATTTTTCAATAACAAATGAATGTATTGAACTAAATTTTGGGTGTATGCATGGGATCAGTACTATGAAGTACTAATGGAGAGAAGTGTTCATCAAGAATCAATAGAAAGATATGGAAAGGGATCAGGTTTTCTCTGAGTACTAACTATAAACTGTATATATTTAAGTTCGTAATTAAGTATAAAGAATACGATTTTCATTTTAAAAAGTTCTGTTTCAAAAGTTCATTGTTGCATGTTCATACAAAGAGACGTGAACAGTACTTAGATGACTTTCTTGCAAAACTCATATATTAAACACAACAATTCTTAAGAGAAATACAACAGCAACAGTTCGTGTTCTTAGAAAACCTCAAGAGGTTCACCTTAATTTGTATGGCTATCGCTTAAAGCTCTCGGCGGCACTTTATCTCAACAGAAAAAAAAATAAATGTCATTTCTTTAGATGTTGATTCCATGAAAAAACACCTGAGAGTGTTACAAGTCAAAAGCTCTGTTTTGAAGTTCCATAGCAAAAAACAAAGTAATAACCTCGAACCGGCAACGTTTATTTTATGTTCTTGTAGAACTAATTAATAATAAAATGTATTCATGAAGACAAAGTAACTATGGTCCAAGGAACTATATTTTTAAAAAGTATTATATTTGTTATCACCTTTTATACAAAACATATTAGATTGCTACATGCTACCAGTTACAGTAAAAGAGAGAAGTACGCCACAAGTTACAGGAAAAAGACTGGATTTATGTACGTCACAAGTTACAGGGAA
>NW_013666106.1:270496-315766 GCF_000517525.1 Limulus polyphemus | reverse complement strand
ATATTGGATTGATGCACGCCACCAGTTACAAGACACAGATTGGATTGATGCACGCCACCAGTTACAAGACACAGATTGGATTGATGCACGCCACCAGTTACAAGACACAGATTGGATTGATGCACGCCACCAGTCATAGGCACCGAAGATGATGATCGAAAGGTTAATTGCTAAACCACATTTTACTCATGGGGATATTGCCTCCACTTTTAATAATGTGAACTTCTCAGACAACATACAAAAATATTGATGTTTTAAACATCTATGTGGTACAAAAATGTAATGTGCCTTTACGGTATATTAGCAACAATTTAAAGTATCCCAAATCTGTAGCAAGGGAAGGGAGGTACCACATTGTTAAAAATGGGTGCTTATATTTATAGGCCATAACAAGATATGTTTATATACAATGTATGATAAAAATGCAGTATTGTCGACTTTATTCAGCTAATAAAATTTCAGAGCAGTAAAGAAGCAGTATTGTACCGCATGAAACATGGTCGGAGCAGAGTCCCACGTGGTTGCTCCTCCAACTTTCGCAGTTCTTCCATGTCCATTTCACTAATTAAGAGATACAAAGTGGATTATTGCCACAGAAATATTAAATTCAATACCATGTTACCTAGGTTGTTAAAGCTGTATCTGATTATTCAGTAACATGTTCGACTAAATTCTTGATTCATTCTACAGCAATAGCGAATCCTTCTAGTATTGGCAGTAAAACTCTAAAGCTTTGTAGTGGAAATCAATAAAATCTTATTAATATGTTCCCAAAGATTTCTATTCCAATGTTATAGTGAAATCTATTCTAAAAGTAGGATGTGCTAAAGAAAATCATGTAACTTTATGTGTTATCAGAACTTACTTCCAGAGCATCATATAGAAGTCAGACCATTACAACAAAAGAAGGAAACGTTTTCAATCTCAAGAATTAGCTTGTATAGTTTAAATGCTTAAGCAGGTTGTGATTTCTTACGATATTCCTACGAAAATAAATAAGAGCAAAGATATGTATTGTAATATGCACAGTTAGTAAAAAAAAAAAGAGCTCAGTATCGCTAGTGAATTAAATTAAATGTATACGTAGGTCCTGAAATAGGTTACTTGGATGATGAACCTGGTTAAATATGTTCGAATTATGTATCTGGTTATAAACATGTTCAGGTTATGGACCTTGTTAAATGTGTTGTGTTTGTGAAAATGGTTTTATATGTTTCGGTTCTGGACCTGGCTAAATGTGTTTAGATAACAAGCTTGTTTAATCAAAAACGTGTATGGGCTGTAAATCTGATTAATTGTGATTCTGATTCTATATTTTATTAATCGTGTTTAGATTATGAACTTGGTTAAATATTTCAAGGTTCTGTATGTGGTTAAACTTATTTCGATTAAAAACCACTTTATTTATATTACGATTATGAACCTAAAAAAAGATATATGATCGATTAATGAAATGATTTTTTTTCCAGATGGCGCTGGCAACATTACTGATGTGCCTTCAGTCCTTCTTTATTGTAGGTTCCAGGGCTATTAATGCAGGTAACAGACCCACATATTCTTATATAGAGTAAACTTTTCTTTATGAACATACGAATAAACAAAACACAGAATTGTTCTGAAAGTTATGACGTACTGTAAACAATAAGTTGTGATATTTTACAATAAAATTTCCACTTGCATCCAACTCGAATCAGACCAATCACTGTTTCATTATGTATTAAAGACATTCTGTAAAATTGTTTAAATTTCTTAGTTATGAGGCACGAGAGTTTGGTTAGTACCATTACCCCATTGTGCAGTTTTGTGCTATAAACAAACATACAAGTTTAGTTGTGTGTTGTCGAAACATTAACCAATACCTCTGTAAATAAATTAATAAGATTTACGTTAACAAATAACGTCATGATATTTAAAACTTATTATCTTGCAAGGCATTTTGAACTTTAATAACGCAAATTATAATTATATGAACAAATATTGTTTACTGTGTGTGTGTTTTTCTTATAAAAAAAACCACATCGAGCTATCTGCTGTGTCCACCGAGGGGAATCGAACCCCTAATTTTAGCGTTGTAAATCCGTAGACTTATCGCCATCCTAGCGGGGGACATATTGTTTACAAAGGAAAAAAAAGGCTAGGAAACAAATACACCAATGTGCGATATCTTTAAAATATAGTTATTTAAAAATATATATGTAACTGAAACTATAAGGATGTGTTATGAAGAAAATGAATAAATAAAATTTACTTTCAACTTTTCAACCAAACTAGTAGGAAAATAAGGCAAACATCAATTATTTTATATTAAATATTCAAGTTTGTTGTTTGTAATTAAGCACAAAGCTACACAAGGAGCTATCGGTGCTCTGCCCACCACGGGTTTCCTGCATTGTAAGTCCGAAGAAATCCCGCTGAGCTACTGAGGAACAATTTGTTATTAAACACCAAGTTACTATGGGCTATCGGCGCCCACTACTGGTATCGAAACCCGATTTTTAATGTAATAAGACCTCAGACTTAGCGTTGTGCCACTAAGGGACAATAAAATATTAGAAAATATTTCTATAAATTTTAATGATGGTAAGAATATTTAGTTTAACTTATTTGTCAACAGTTCGCTATCTTATGCAGTTTTATTTATTGTGCCGAAATCATTTCTTCGTACCAGAGATAGACAGTAATAAAAGACCTATACGTATCTATACAATCTTGACTTGTTTGCAACAGGAGTAAAAAGGGACATTGAAAAACATAATTTCGTTTACGGACTTTTTCCCTTGAGGAAAAATGAAAGATCAAAATTCTTGTTGATGTTTTTAAGACAAGGCACGGGAAGTCAATGTGGTTAAGGAAGAGATGGGATGATTTCCTTAGTAATTTATGTGTATCTTGTTTTCACTTCACATAAAAAAATATATTCTTGGTGATGTTTTTTTTTTATTTAGGTGGGGATTCTAAAGCAGTTTATGCACACGATATACTAAATCATGCTAAAGTATTTTGAGTTCCAAAATGGATTTTCATATATTTATTTAAATTACTTTTCGTGTGTGTTTTAGGCAGTGATATAAAGCATTCACTATTTCAGGTTGCCGATGTGTGGAGTTTGATACAACCTATGGGAAGGATTACGGTGTGTTTACCTCACCTAATTGGCCAATTCCTTATGATGAAAACATCAACTGCTTATTATACACGTTCATTGGTAAAGAAGACGAGCTTATAGAAATAACGTTTGATGAATTTGACGTACAAAAGTCTAACATAGAGTAAGCTGTTTTCTAGCTTCGTTATGGATTTCAAATTTAGCTTTATTAGTGTAAACATATTAAAAAGAAAAGAGGTCTTGAATCATCTCCCCTTTAAATATTTTTGAAGTGTTTTTATACATAGAAAAATATTTTATTTTTCTTACTTTTTGTCTTTAAAACGAAGTCAACAATTTAAATGTTACTCTTAGGCAGTTTGATGAATATTAGGTGTGTTACAGAATTTGCATTTTAGTTGACATGTTGTTCAGTATACAGTTGTTTAACCCAATTTCTCAAAATCATATGTAAAAATGTATACATTGTAACCATTTTTATTACCGAATAAGCATTATGTTGAAGTATTTAACCAGAAAAATTTATTTTGTTAATTAACGGACAGTTTTTATAAACGTTTGAATCGAGATGACCGCTTTCAAAGTGGCAAAATATTTTGCTTTAATTTTATTGAAGTTTAAACGCTTTAACAGATTAAATTGCTTTATATGCATATACATAAATAAACATACAATAGACTCAAAGACTGAAATCCTCACTGAACAGCAGCATAAAAGGCATCAACATCTTTGAAGATCTTTCAAAACAACTACACTAACTGAACACTTTACTAGAACCCACATCTAATATCAGATTGGATCACGTTTAACAAGAATAATAACCCGAACTATAAGTGGCACAAACTGCATAAAATGTCTATTTATCGAAAACAATTGTCTCTGCAATTAGCTTCGTAGACGTCAATAGAGAATTACGGTGGCGAGGGCGACTGTGACTATGTTATTTTGCTGGCTAGGAATATGAGTGAAGAGAATGTCGTGCTCTTTAAACCAATTTCGATGATAGCGAACGTGATGGATTGTTGAATTGTCCATTAAGATATAACTGGAGTAGAGAGTGTGTGTGTGCGTGGTGGACATGATCGTCTACAAAGTTAGGGTACACTCTAGGCTATTAAATTGGCCTTCTAAAGAAAATATAGAACGCAGCCTCTGCTAAGGGAACTTTCCAATCATCATATTACACAACTTCTAGAGACAGTATTTTACTGTTATTATAACAAAAGAAAACCTAAATCTTCCTCTATGTTTTCATCTTTAACTGTCATCATTACAGAAGAGAATGATTCTCGACTCATCAGACCATATCACATTCTTTCCGTCTATATTTTAAACTCTAATCATTACTAAAGCCATGCTTTCATGTTTGCATCTAAAAAAATAGGTTTTCTTGCTTGCTATCAGCTGCCATATGACAGGTTTTGTAATGTTCTTTGCATGTCACAACCAAAGATATTCGAATTCTGATTACAGTTGAAAGGATCAGTCTGCCGGAATACTACATTTTACAATTCTTTCTAGTTCTTATTAAATATATATATTATAGACCAGGAGTTAGCGCCTACATTTCTTTCTGGTAGTATATGTATTCCCTGTCAACTGTTGATAGGCTCTTTTTGACAAGCAAATTCTCTGAACAATCTCAAATAAACAGATGTTGATAACAATACTTCTGCTGAACAGGCATCCAATATATACTCCTTTGACACTCAAAAATGTCTGTGCTAATATTCCTTGTCTTGCATGCTAAGAATGTTTCGAGTACATCTTTACAATTATAGAGCTTAAAATTAACTTGAGACATCACGTAGTCACGCTATTTCATGTATGCAAGTATAAGAAATGTTCTAATAATTTGGATGTTCTGAGGAAATGGTTACTCAATATATATATATATATATATACATATGCTATATTAAAATTAATGTATTTCAAACAGCTTTAAATATAACGTTAATTTGTTAGCTTTATATGTACTATTTCTTATTTAATTTCACAAAACACTAAATAGTTTTTATTTTGTTATAATCTCTGTCTATGTTTATTATATTTTGCTTTAACTTCATCTCGTGTTAGGATAGAAGCGAATGTTCCAGACATGTGATTTTTCAATATGCAAATTTATTTGCCAAAATTAACACTATCATTCGTCTTTTACCTCTATTTATGCACTCGCTTGCCGGGAGCAGTTACAGGGGGATAATTACGCTTTCTGAGAACGATTTTTATATGATAATGCAGGGACGTATCGCCTTCAGGGCAATCTGCGTTGCCATGGACAACATGTATAACACTTTTTATATTTGCTACACGACGAACTCTCGACTGTTCTAGAATGAATACTGTCAAGGTTAGACTAATGGCTGGGGGATATGTACCACAGATGTTTCCAAAAGAAGAATATTCCCATCGCAAGATTATTAAACGATGTAGAACCAAATATCACAACATTCTTAAGAAGGGAGTCTTTAATATTCTCCATGGAAGCCGAAATAGCGTATAGCAGTGCGTTTAGGACAACAACAGTTTTCGAAACCATACTCCAAACCAATCTGGAACAGAATCTTTATCTGCTAAGTGAAGGGTATAGACCGTATATTGATGAGCTTGGCATATGATTTGGTAAAGTTAGCAATAAGTTCGCAAGAATTTAATGTGAACAAAGGTTCACAAGCTTCCAGCAACATCTCGAAACCAATGGCTGTTTACATAAGAAAGATGGCAAAAAAAAAAAAACTACTCACAGCAATCCCTTTCGACGACGTACTTGTCAGATCCATTAATGTAGCTCAAAAAGAGTTTTGTGCTTTTAGCCTACTGAAAATGATTATTGGGTATGTGGAAAGATTTTTCATGGTATATGATCTAACATCGTCGCTCAACAGCACATAATCAGGGCCATAAGCAGGGGTCCTGGATCTTCGTTTTTATAAAGTAAAATTAACCCCTTTAATGATACTGGAGATTTAAATAATGCCGATTACTAAGAGATTATATTAAGTATGATAATCTTTTGCGGAATACCGTTTACTTAAAGGTATCAAAGTTGCACGTGTTTTTGCTAAGTACATTTAATACCGAAGTGCTTTGATATCAATTTTTTTGGTTTGGTTTGAATTTCGCGCAAAGCTACACGAGGGCTATCTGCGCTAGCCGTCCCTAATTTAGCAGTGATAGACTAGAGGGAATGCAGTTAGCCAACATCATCCACCGCCAACTCTTACCAACGAATAGTGGGATTGAAGGTCACATTATGACGCCCTCATAGCTGAAAGGGCGAGCACGTTCAGTGACGGAGGTTCGAACCCGCAACCCTCAGATTGGGAGCCAAGCGCCCTAACCACCAGGCCGAAGTGCTCGCATATCAATTTTTTTGTATTTTAATATATTAACTGATTTTTACTCTACTTTTTACGCACTAGGTGTCGCTACGTGGATTACGTTAAACTTTTCCTGCACCTGACAGAACCAGCAGTGAATGAATTCAACCAAGAAAACTTCATCTTGTGTGGTAAGCTGTCGGACGTGGAGACGACCCACTATTCTGCAGGCCAGTATCTGATGTTTGAGTTCCACTCTGACTGGCGACGTGGCAATAACACAGGCTTTAGAGGGACATTTCGCTTTCTCAGCAAAAGTGAGTGGTTGACTGTCTATCGAAAAGATTTTTTTTTTATAAATAGGAAAACAACAAGGGTTGCTAGGCTACCATGATTTTTGTGGAGATTGAAAACTGATCTTATACAGCACAAACAAGATTTACGATCAACCCATCCATTCTTTTTTTTTTCGAATATAACTATACATGGGTGCATTTGTGTCTATTTCTCAGTAAACCAATAGTGTACTTTCTGTTGTCATGCACCGCGCATTATTGCAACAGAATAGGTAAAACCTCTATTGTTTTTGTTTTTTTTTACTTAGCATTAGATCAAACAACCAATATACATGCTAAAACAACTTTTGAAAATATCAAAGGCCCTGTGCAGTTCCTTCATTCTTACAACATTGTTTGAAATAAACTGTTTCTTTCTCTCTCCCTCTCTCTTTTTAGTTATCTGTTATGACGAGAATAAATTAGAGATCGAATAATTATTGGCATTCATTTTCCAAGTAAATAAATTAGAGCTTGCAAGCTGTTAATGGAAATAAGATTATTATTCCTAGCGTTGTTTAACGCGAGCTGAAGCTTATTACAATATATTTCTATTAATTTAAATTAAATAACGACTTATAATCTCCAGAATGTCCAGTTTTAACTGGATTAGCGAACTTGTAGGTTATTGATAACACCTGACGAAGACGTAATAGCGAAATATTGAGGCAATAAATATATATTCTGGATATATTATTTACATTAATGGAAGTCAAATTATAATATACTAGCCTATGGAACACGGAGCTACATTGCAGCGGACCCCTATCTGTATATGTTCCATTTCCTAGTTTTGGAGTGTCTAAAGCAATATCATAGCTAGAAAAGTTAAGAGATTGGGATTGAGAATGTTTATGTTCGTCTTAATAGCGCATATATTAATCTCAAGCGACCAACATAGCTCTATAACTTGGCTTTTGATCATGTGCAAGTCTCTGATTAGACTTGTAGAGAATATTTCCCCATTCATTCACAGAGACGTTTCGCAGCTGATTGTAAACTGTGGATGAGCGCTAGATGCAAAATCCATCCGTGAACGTGGTCCCAGATGTGTTATTTGAGGTTATGATTCAGAGGAAATTGCGGCCAGTCCAATCTCACAGTATCTCTCTGTTCAAGTTACATAACGAAGATACGTACATACAGGAAGGGCTTGAGAAATATTAAATATGAAATTAGGTCCCATAGCCTGACAGTGATTGCCACTCGAGCCTATAATGCACAACATTTAGAGCACCATTACTGATGTTATATAAATCAGAACGTCTACTGTATCAGATGTTCTCTCATGTTCTCAGGTGACTGACCCCAAAACCTGCTATGCGTTCTGTGTTGCACACTCCAGGTAATCTCCAGATTAGTTATGTTCTACTGCGATCTGTACGGTGTAGCGCTCTTCGGACAGTCTTCAGGTCTGTCGTGCTCTAATACAATATGTTCGCTGTGGTGCTCTTCGAAAAGTTTTCAGCTACCTTGTGTTATGTATAGTACTTTCCAGAAATTCTCAAAATCTGTCACTAACTACAATGTATCCAGTGTAGCGTTCTTTGGACAGTCTGTAGATCGTAGTAGCATCCTCTAGACAGGCTCCAAAAGTATCATGCCCAGTTATTACGTCTCCAGTGTAGCGCTCTCCATGTAGATGTCAAACCTATCATGCTCAGCTACAATTTACTCGGTGTAAGGTTCTCCAAGCAGCCTCCAAATCGGCCATGCTGAGCTACCATGCGCTCGGTGTAACAACCTCCAGGCGACCTCCAAACCTGTCATGCGCTCTCCAGGATGTATCTGTACACAACACCAACCATCATGGTAGCCAAAATAGAACCTGAACTTTTCCATTAACAGAACTGGATGCCAGTAATACTTAATTTTTTGAATGGACCCGACACCACTATTCTAACTTGTAGATGTCATGGCAGTGCTATTTGTCGAATGGCAGGGCGATAGCACCGAATGTTAGTTAGGCCTAACTTTTCTTTTCGTTTGTATTGTGAGTTTAATTCCAATAATTTGATGGAATTGAAATTTAACTCGTTCAGAATAAACATCAGATTACCAAAATATCGGTCCTAGCATTGTATTGTGGAGCGTGACCTGCTATCTCTTGAACATTCTCTGTTACTGTCAGTTATCTTGTCCACAATTTGGAAATAACCCTTAGTTTCGTGAGTGGTATCGATGGGCTGTTTTATTAATGCGATATTATGTCAGAAACACACCTGGCCACACATTCAACTGTCACACCTATCCACTAACTTTTGTCAAGATGAATATAACACCAGGATTGGAAGACTGTCCACTAACTTTTGTCAAGATGAATGTAACACCCGGATTGGAAGCCTGTCCATTAACTTTTGTCAAGATGCATATAACACCAGGATTGGAAGACTGTCGACTAACTTTTGTCAAGATGAATGTAACACCCGGATTGGAAGACTGCCCACTAACTTTTGTTAAGATGAATGTAACACCTGGACTGGAAGACTGTCGACTCTCCAAGATGAAATTCATTCACAATTTATACATTTTCAGAAAATCCAACGCTTGCGCACACGCACATAAAACACTCCAAAAAGTGCGTAATTCCACAGCTACAAGTTATCCGGTATGATAAAAGAAAATTATTGATCCTTTAATTATTCCATCCTGTATATTAATGTCGAGTGCGTCAAACTATTTACCTTCCAATTTTAAACTATGTTACACATTTTTGTCCTATATTTATCTATTTACTTTTCTGTGTCTACTATCTAACCTGTGTACATCTAATTACAGTTATCTCATCATTTGTAGTTGTTTCTTTTTATTTCATTCTATATATATATCTGTCTTTTTGTCTGTTCTATATTGTTTAAATATTTTGCATAGCCTGCTCCACTTGTTTGATGTTTTAAATAAAATACGAATTCCTTCCTTCAGGTTTGTTTAAAGTATGTATTATTTTATAAATCATTGTTAATTACAAAATAATCAATTATTTTATACTGATTTCATCTCGTTTTCAATAGTGAAATAAGTTTCTTTATAAAAAACCTGTTAAAAAGGAAAGAAACGTGTGTGTATGTGAATCAACATATTTTCTGATTAAGATCCCCGGTCACAAGTTCAGCTATACTCATGTATATTCAAATTGTGCCTTATTTAAAAGTAATTTCAATGTCAGTATATGAAGTCAAGGAATAAAAGCTATTATCTAAGTGTGTTTTTTTTAACTCCATGCTTTGAAACCCAATTAAGATTGGCTGATAAAAATCTAAAAGTGACAACAACATTATAATTTCTAGTCAACTTCAGTTATAGGGGAAGTAGTAGAATACGTGTCTTTGTATCTACATTTTGTGTCCAATTTACCTGATCGTCTCAATTATGACGTCGAATGTAATGTGGTTAACTGTTTTAATGATGGATAAATTGGTTTTCGACATAAACCACGACAGCTGATGCGAAGCAAGAGCAAAACTAGCATGAAAATAGTTTAGGTGTCTTCCTTACAAACTATTCTTTAGTTGACGGACATAACGTGTTACTATGGAAACACGTTAACTTCACGAAATTAATAATCCGTGGTAAGAATAAGATAGAAGGTTTCTGTCCATGTTCATCGAAATAAAACACAACGCGGGTAAAAAAACGTTTAATCTATATTGAAATACGGACAGCAAACACACTGGAACAATATTCTACTATAGAAGCGACAACCCCGTTTAAATCTAAAACCAATTCTGTCGTAACTAAGTTTTACCACGCGGAAAAACACACTCGAGGGAAGCACAAACCACTTTCAGTTGTGGACAGTTTGGTCGTAACTCAACTAGGTGAGAAGCAACAATTTCGTTTAATGTTGATTGAGGATCTTATTGAGTAACTCAATGATATAAGAAGCAGCTTTGTAGTAGACAGATTTTTTTTACTGTAATAAAACACGAAATTTCGACCCATAGCAGCGAATCATATTCAGGTTAACAGTAACTTGAGGATGACCCGCTATTGTGGATCGAAACGTTGTTTTTTAACGCGGTAAAAAAATTTCCTACTAAAAATGCTGCTTCTTATACCAATCATTCATTTGTTGCTAAGACAACTCTGTCAAAACTAAGAAGTAAAACTGAGAATATTAATTTAAAGAAGCAACAATCCTTTTGTTGCTAAGTGCAACTTTGTGAAATCTAAATAGTACAATTGAGGATATTAATTCAAAGTAGCAACAACTTATACTGAGGAAGCCGCATTCCTATTGTAACTAAGGGCAACCAAGTAGTACAATTTCAAAAAATCCTCAAAGAAGTAATTACCATTTCGTAACTAAGGGTAACAAAAACAAAACGAACGAGAAGACAATTTTTAAAAGCAGAAAACCATTTGTTGCTAAAGGCATCACGAAGGTAACTAAGTTCCAGAACACAAACATCACGCTGAAAACAAGCAGCAAATCTCTTGTAGTCAAGAATAAGCTGGTCATGACTCAGTTAACTCACGCCAAAAAAAAGAGAAACTCTTATCACTAAATGCCGCTCGGAAAATTGCATTAAAGACATAGGGGCAAGTCGGTCGTTACCATATAAGGGATTTAACATTAAAAAAACTTGGTTAATGCATAAAAGGAAAAATTCGGTTTGAGTGTTTTTTAAGTACTTCGTGTAATATATATTTTTCTTTTTTATTCGTTCTTTGTTGAGTGTCACCACTTAATGTGTCACCACTAAACATAGTCTTTGCTACAGAGAAAGTTATGTATTCAAAGTTCAGTTTTATCATTTAATACTTAAGCTACAAAGGCTAATACGCCTCTACAAGACAAGTAATTTGTTTTTCCATATACTCCTAAATGGGTGACAAACGATCAGGGACAAACCACTTCACTTCCTTGATGTTTTTTATGAAACATGCATCATTTCCTTGGTGTTTTTGTAAAATATGCACCATTTCCTTGATGTTACCTAAAAATATAATTACTTTCTTATATTTTCAACAAGACACCCATCATTTCCTTGGTGTTTCTGTAAAATATGTACCATTTCCTTGATGTTACCTAAAAATGTAATTATTTACTTATATTTTCAACAAGACACCCATCATTTCCTTGGTTGTTTCTGTAAAATATGTACCATTTCCTTGATGTTACCTAAAAATGTAATTACTTTCTTATATTTTCAACAAAACACCCATTATTTCCTTAACGTTTCTGTGAAATATGTACCATTTTCTTGATGTTTCTGAACTATATGCACCATTTTCTTGATGTTTCTGTAAAATATGCATCATATTTACTTCCTTGAGATCTTCAACAAAACATTGATCATTTCTTTGATGCTTACAATAAATTAAAAGAACCAGATGACTTCACACTAATCCCATCCTTCTCCTCCACGGGAAAATAATTCTTCTTAAAGTTTTCGGTTCTTATAAAGTAAAGAGCGGATGTGTAAGTCAGTATGTTCCCTAATCAACATCATCATTTATTGTCTACGTATACATTTACGAGCAAAAAAAAAACAAAGCACCACTTTTCAAATATTTTTAAGGTAATTCCAGTTGCGAGTAAACCCAGTCAGGTTTATTGCAAGCAATTATCTGCATTGTCTCCTAATTTCTCTGCTTTCAAACAAGTCCTTAATATTGTATATCTAAGGTAGATATTATGGGAACATTGGCATCGGCCATTAGCGAATTAACATTTACTGTGTAAAAGCTGACTTCTATGATAACGTCGAAATCATAGCCAGAATTGAGTGGTTATTGGGTATAATAGAGATTTATAATGAATACAGGATATAAAGGCGGTCGGTTGAAAAAATAAATTAGGGGAACATTTACAGAAATCAGTTGATTAAAAATGTTGATATATATATCGATTTTCAGATTTGTTCCAGACAGATGGAGAGCCTCTTCACGGTTCGGAATGTGAGTACCAGTTTCTCAGTGGAAACGGGAGCCATGGCAACGGCCGTTTCTATTCACCCCTGTATCCTAGCATTTATCCAAAGAATATTGTATGTGCTTATCATTTTATAGGGGTACACAGCGAGAGAGTGCACCTTGTTTTCGAATACGTGAGGCTTCAAAGTGGTGACCTTAGGTAAGCTAAAAACCTTTATGTATATCAATTTATCTATGCATCGTGAAATCTGAGTCCAACCAATGAACTTAGATCGGAAAGGTCACAACATGCCGTAAAGTGTTTTTACTGAGTCTTTATATTATCTTCTCTTATTTTGAAAACAACAAAGACTGGTGTATTATGTTTTTAACACACCAGCACATTATCTATCTAGCCGCATATTTGTCTTAATGCAAATATATTTTCACTGCAATAGTCGACTTGTGGTATCATTTTCCCGAAAGGGAGCCACAGGCCGCCTGGAGAGGTCACCTGTTTTAACCACTCGCACCGCTATACGGTAGTGTGTTGTCTGTCAGTAAGCAGGCAATAAAATGACGTCACATAAATGACGCTTAAATGACGTCAATAAAACGTGCGCATACCATGAATCACGAGAAGAATTGTGTACTCTTTTGGCTACAACACAGCATGACATATGAACTTCAAAAGCAAGGAATAAAAATATTTGTTACTTTTAATTTTGGTTTTACTTACTCTGGAAACAGAACACTTTCGGGGATCCTGCGGAAGTACAACAGGCTAATTCTACAGTTTTGGAATTGGGCGATTTTATTTGCTGCACTATAATTATACACAACGTACACATATACTATCATGTTACCAAACTTTAAAGAAATTAAGGATTGCTTAAGAAGTGTTACTTTGTTAAGCTCTATTAATATCTCTCAGAATAAGCTAAAAAGTCTGCTATTTTTATTTACGATTCTTCTTTTACGCCGTAGTTTTCTGTTGTCATGAAATTTCCGAATATTACTTTCCATGTGTGATCTCTGACAGAATAAAACTTGCAGTCTGTCATTGATCGACTACAAAATACACCCTTTGAATATGAAAGGTTATTAGTGCTTTTTAAAACAAAGTTCCAAGTCCCGCGCTTCTCTTGAAACTTCTTTCTCCATCTTCGATCGTGCTCATTGTGATAACCATAATAACATATTATTGTCCAACACCACAATGTCCAATGTAACAAACTTCTGCGAAAGACGGCGAAGCCAGATCATACATTTTGACCAACATTCAAAGATCCTCCACTTACTGTAGGATACGAAGATCATGAGGTCATCCACGTACTGTCGGATACAAAGATCATGAGATCCTCCACGTACTGTCGGATACAAAGATCATGAGATCCTCCACGTACTGTCGGATACAAAGATCATGAGTTCCTCCACGTACTGTCGGAAACAAAGATCATGAGATCCTCCACGTACTGTCGGATACAAAGATCATGAGTTCCTCTACGTACTGTCGGAAACAAAGATCATGATATCTTCCACGTACTGTCGGATACAAAGATCATGATATCTTCCACGTACTGTCGGATACAAAGATCATGATATCTTCCACGTACTGTCGGATACAAAGATCATAATATCTTCCACGTACTGTCCGATACAAAGATCATGAGGTCATCCACGTACTGTCGGATACAAAGATCATGAGGTCATCCACGTACTGTCGGATACAGAGATCATGAGTTCCTCCACGTACTGTCGGATACAAAGATCATGAGGTCATCCACGTACTGTCGGATACAGAGATCATGAGTTCTTCCACGTACTGTCGGATACAAAGATCATGATATCTTCCACGTACTGTCGGATACAGAGATCATGAGATCCTCTAGGTACTGTTGGCTATAAAGCTCAAGACTGAGTAAACCAAATGCACGGGAGTCTACGTGTGCGTAGTCAGATAACTTGGTAGTTAGTTACGTCAGCGAAGAGAGGACTGCATTATCACCAGTTTCATTTTTTCATAATTTGCAGAAACGCAGCTGTGTCATGACACTTTATCCTGAAACCGTACCATTTTGGCTGTACAGTGAAGGAATTATACAGTCTGTTTAGAGTGACTAAAATTTACCTTCTTTTACTGTGCATTTGAAAATCCCATTATATGAGAAACCTGTGGTGACCATAGAGTCCAACTGCGTTCAGGCATAAACATGCCTGTGACGGCGACATTTCACTGTCGAATACTTTTGACATTTTATTCTTTTGAAAAGTTTAACAAAATGGATCACTATACATTTGGGTTTTGAAGATACTGCACGATTTGTTTGCTTAAGTTCAAATTTGCACTATCAACTATCTGTAATGTGCACGTCATCGAGATCGAAATCTTAATTTCAATGTTATGAGCCACTGGAGAAGGTGAGGGGCTTCTGCGTCATTGCGTTGCCTTTTTTTGTAGGAAATTTTCCATATATGTAGTTTTCAGAAAGCTCCGATATTATTTATTGGTACTGAACTAATTGTTTCTTCCAAATTCCTTTACTATACAAGAGCGATTGCATTAGCTAGTGATTATTTGAATTCCTGAGATTATGGCGTACTAGTGGATCATGTCAAAAGTAATTAGGAAATAAGGAAGGATTCTATCTATCATAGCGTTGCACAAGTAGGGAAGAAAACAGCGGCAAAACCTTGTCAAATTATCTCACAGTAGCACAACAATACTGGCTTCGGTCTTGTGCTCCTCCAATAATTACTCTCGTTTCTACGGGCTTTCGTCTTTTCTGTTTTCTATCTGGTCGTCACTTCATTCCCCGTTTCCACCTGGGAATGATGAAAGTTCTTGGGATTTTCAGAAAACATATTAAAGGCTAGTGAAGACTTTTCCGAATAACATTCAATTATATCTATATATATATATTCAGAAATTAATAATACATTAATTAAAAATGGGTGTATTTTTTGGTGGTTCTGGATTTTCTTTTCTGCATTGCTTTATTTTCATTTCATTTTAATACTGAGAATTAAAAACTTTGTTTCATATCTGAAGGTTAAAAACGTTTATAGTCGAGATTTCAAGTTCATAAAAACAAAAGCATAAACCCGTTTCATTTTATTTGTCTTCTTCGAAACGGCTTGGCTTATATAGCATTGAAGAGTACGTGTTGTTCCACTGTAGCTACTAAATTGTCGTTTGAACATTCGATCAGTTCCATTTCCCGCTGGGACAGCGGTAAATCTACGGATTTACAATGCTAAGATCAGGAGTTCGATTCCCCTTGGTGGAAACAGCAGATAGCTCGATATGGCTTTGCTATAAAAACACGTACACCATCAGTTCCTGGACCAATCATGCTACCTATACTGTGTGTTTGTTGTTCAGCAGGCGTTATTTAACATTCTTCCAGTTTCTGGGCCAATCATAACATCTACATGTGTGTATGTTTGTCCATTCCTCGGTAGAGGTTATTCAAGTGTCTTTTACATATTTTATCAGTTTTTGGACTAATTATACCATCTGCATATGTGTAGCTATTATCAGTAAGTGTTATTCTACTGTCTCTTACATAACTATCAGTTTCTGGGCAAATTATACCATCTATATATATGTGGCTATTATCAGTAGAGGTTATTCAAGTGTCTTTTACATATTTTGTTAGTTTTTGGACTAATTATACCATCTACATATGTGTAGCTATTATCAGTAAGTGTTATTCTACTGTCTCTTACATAACTATCAGTTTTTGAACTAATTACACCATCTACATATGTGTAGCTATTATCAGTAAGTGTTATTCTACTGTCTCTTACATAACTATCAGTTTCTGGGCTAATTATACCATCTATATATATGTGTGGCTATTATCAGTAGAGGTTATTCAAGTGTCTTTTACATATGTTATCAGTTTTTGGACTAATTATACCATCTGCATATGTGTAGCTATTATCAGTAAGTGTTATTCTACTGTCTCTTACATAACTATCAGTTTCTGGGCTAATTATACCATCTACATATGTGTGGCTATTATCAGTAGAGGTCATTCAAGTGTTCTTTACATATTTTATCAGTTTTTGAACTAATTATACCATCTAGATATGTGTAGCTATTATCAGTAAGTGTTATTCTACTGTCTCTTACATAACTATCAGTTTCTGGGCTAATTATACCATCTACATATGTGTGGCTATTATCAGTAGAGGTTATTCAAGTGTTCTTTACGTATTGTGTCAGTTTATCTGCCAACTATACCATCTGTATATGTGTGGCAATTGTTCAACTATTTCCAAAGCATTCATCTGCTTTTGAGAACTCCGTATCACTTACAATCGTATGTAAATGAAAATTTATATTATTTATACGGCGAAGATTATTGGTGTATGGTGTCTATAAATTTAGTGAAGCACTATACAATGAAAATAATTTGTATTATTGTACTACTGTGTCCTGAAGGTGGTATTCTCCATACTTTTATTGAAATACTGTAGTGAAAATATTGGAAGGTTTTATATATCTATTGTATTTGTATTTTTGGCAAAGCTACCAGCGCTCGCTGCCGCCGTCCCTAATTTTGAACAACTGGCCAGAGGGTCGGCAGAAGCACTCTGCCATTCATAAACACGCTACAGGATTGACTATCATTCCTATAACGCACACACAGTTTCAAGTGCGAGGAATATTTCGTTTGTCGCACGGAGTCGAACCCAGCTCGCCAGATCCGAAATACTGAGCTCTATCACAACGCCAACCAGCGCCTCCTATTGAAACTTTACTGCATAATGAAGATGGTTGTTCGTTTCTATAAACTTATTGTAGTAGCGTGCAGCGAAAGAGATTGAAAGTCTCGAAACATCTATTTCAATACAGTACAACAAAGATGTCTTTCTTCGCTCACTCGTTTATTGCAAAATGTTGATGTCTCGAACGAACAACTCCTGGTTTGATTTCTGAAAACCAGTATTTATTGAGAATCAGGTATAGGTAGGCCTTTCCAGAACGTACCTACTTGATTTATACCTAACATGGTTTCCAATATAAACGAAATGAAGCAGAGAAAGCTACATTTCACAAAAATAAAGATTTTCTTGGTGTTATTATTCCTGTGCATGAATGTCTGGTATAATGTAGTTTATAAAAGTCTTCGTCTATGAAGAATCTTTCCAACAGCAATTCCTCATAAATTCAGTGGGGGACAAGCTAGCCCCCACTCGTATCATCTTGAGATATTTCGTTACCTCCGCCACAGAAGGTAGACAGAGGTTATGTTTTCACCCCTGTGTGTGTATTTGTTTGTATGTTTGTCAGCAAGGTTTCTCTAAAACGCTTGAGTGATTTGGACAAAAGTTAGTAAACATTTGGACTATGACCCAACTTAGAATAGATTAGTTTTTGGAGGGTCAGGGTCACGAAAATCCCCAAAAAATCTTATACGTTAACATGGGGACAGCTTTTTCATACTATCTTTACTCTGTAACTCAGTGAAAAATTATCAGGTTTTGATGAACCTTGGTGGACATCTGTAGATTATTTTTCCTCATTGACCACCCGTGTCATCTTGAGAGATGGGTTCCGTGTACAAAAACTAAGCTCTTCTTATCGTGACGCAGTGCAAAACATGTGGAAAGAGATAGGCTCCATTCGTATCATATTGGAAGATTTGTTAAAGATGGGTTAGATAAAAAAAGAACAAAACCTAAGCTGTCGTACCGTGACACAGTGAATAACACATCAGTTTATACCTGCATAGCATCTCTTGCGATTTGTGCTAAAAAAGCGTGTTGAAGGTAGTTTCTATGAACTGTAAATTTTCATGCAAATGCTTACTACGCTGTTTACTCTTGCGTGTTAAGCGATATTTGGTTTGGTTTTGTTATTATTTTCTTCACCGATCTGTTGAAGTTATAATGTTTATGTACAACTTTGTTCTTAACATTTGTATTTGCAAGTACTTGTTTGTGTCTGTGTTGTTGGCTTTATATTCAGGAGCTTATGTCCCTGCTTTTGTTGTTAGCTTCACATTCACCAATGGTTTAGTGCTTTTGTAGTTAGCTTCGTCTTCAAACGATCGTATGATTTTGTTGTTAGCTTCATCTTCATCAACGTTCGTATGCTTATGATGTTAGCTTCATCTTCATCAACGTTCGTATGCTTTTGTCATTAGCTTCATCTCTATATGTTTATATGATTTTATACTTAGTTTCATCTTCGCCGTTGTCTGTATGATTTTCTTCTTAATATTAGGAAGAACGTAGGTTCAAAAACTCAATTACAGTAAAAAAATACAAAACCCTAAATCTCGGGCGCTTTTGAAAGGTGGATCTGATGAAGAAAGATCCACCTTTCGAAAGCGCTTTGATTGTAGGGTATTGTATTTTTGTATGGTTTTGTTGTTAGCTTCATTTTCACCAATGTTTGTATAATTTTGTGGTTAATCCGGTCTTTTAGTGTTTATGTACGTCTTTGTTTGAACTTTAACTTCACCAAAGTTTATTTTCGTTGTTACCTCTATCTTAACCAATATTTGTATACATTTTGTTACCAACCTAATTTTAAACAGTAATTTTTTTGCTTTACCTAATACTCCGTCTCTATCTGAAATTTTCTATAATCCTTTGTATGTCGACATCATTAATGCTACTCTTTACGATAATCATTGTTGTTAAACAATATATTATTCCATGAACGTTTTTATAGCAACAATACTTATTTCATATATTATCATTTTTCCCCAACAGTTGTCTGTTTAACGCTGATAAAATTGTAGTGCATGACGGGAAAGATCGACACAGTACTGTGATTGGAGAAATGTGCAACAAAATCAGCTTTATAGAAGTGGTGTCAAGTGGTCCAGACCTATACGTAGAGTTTATCAGCAGCAGCCATTTTCCAGGTCAAGGGTTTAGGGCCACTTACGAGTTTGAAAAGAAAAGTCGCAATCAAGGATTGAATATTCCATCAACAGGTACAGTGAATGGTTGCACGTGAATTTGGTTGACATGTGCAAACCGTAACGATGGGAGTTTTAGAAAGAAGAAAATAACTAACAGCGCTTTGTTGAGGTTTTGTTCTAGATCAGTTTAGTTAGTAATAACGTTAAATAAAAAATGTAATTGTCATATTTGTTTCAGAAAGAGTTATCTGCGCATATCCATCCCCAATTTTGACTTGAAAGACTAGGAGATAGTGGAATTTTACCGTCACTCTTATAGCGCATCCACAGCCCCAAAGTACGGCGGGCATTTCTGCGGCAACGTACCGCGAAACATAATCTCTTATATTCACAGTCCGAGCACGCTAAACAGCGGGCCGGCCCGGCATGGCCAGTTGGTTAGGGCGCTCGACTCGTAATCTGAGGGTCGCGCGTTCGAATCCCCGTCCCATCAAACATGCTCGTCCTTTCAGCCGTGGGGGCGTAATAATGTGACGGTCAATCCCACTATTCGTTGGTAAAATAAATAAGCCCAAGAGTTGTCGGTGGGAAGTGATGACTAGCTGCCTTCCCTCTAGTCTTACATTGCTAAATTAGAGACGGCTAGCACAGATAGCCCTCGTGTAGCTTTGCGCGAAATTCAAAACAAACAAACTAAACAGTGGGCTACGACCGGTCCCGTGGAACTGCGTATCCTATAACAATAGTACATTTCAATCCCGATATGTAAAGCAACTGAAATTTAAACTGTTATATACCTGTTTGTTGGACCTTCTCAGTTAAAATTCGTAATTGTATTTGATTATTCACGTACTTACAACGCTGTTATTACGGATTTTTATGCTTTCCGACAGTGTCAGACTGACTACAGAAATAGAATTAGTTGCTATAAAATATATAAATATATTATAAAACGTTTCGTTGTGCTATTGTGGAATAAATAAATAAATAAAGCTTTCTGTATCAGACGAAAGCTCGATTTGAAATCCTGTTTCGTACACACTTTTGATCTGAAATCCGTAATAGATAAACTGAGGGGGATTAGAAGAAAGCCGTAGTTGAACGTGATTTTTATTACTATATTGTGCTATGCCTGTCACGGATCATAATGTGGCCTATTGCAGTTAAATCTACTATACACAAATTTAGTATTGTTTAACATAAATTTACCTTAGTATCGTTTAAAATTTCAGGCTATTCTCCTCCTGTTGTATTTTCTTTTTCAGAACCTGAAAAGAGTGACTCCACAACCTCTACATTGACAACCCAAAACCCTGGTAAGTCTTCTTACAAGAACGCAACCTATATTTTAACAAAGTATGCATTTACCAATAAAATATTTTTTTGGTTTGACTTATGTAATTAAGTGTGACTTGCAATAAATGCAGTGAACATTTCAATGTATCAATATATATATATTTATATCAGTGATATATGTGTGTGTGTATATATATATATATATGCATCAGTTATTGTGCCCTCTCAGTGGCACAGCGGTATGTCTGCGGATTTTCTACGCTAGAAACCGGGTTTCAATACCCGTGGCGGGCAGCGCACAGATTGCCCCTTATGTAGCTTTGTGCTTAACTTCAAACAAACAATCAGTAGTTGTACCTTTCACCAGTGCTACAGCCAGCTTATCATTATCTTTGTTTATTGTTTTGTAATCCTTCTGGTATCTTGGCAGCGCATGAGGTATTTTCCTAAGCTTATGACTGTCAAATAATTATCGACTTTTTTATATCCAGCTTGCGTCATCAAAGTAATTTCTAATACTCGTTAATGTTTCTTCCCAAGCACCAGAAGTTGTGAATTATATATTGCTAGCCAGGACATTTATATATGAAATTATCTTATTACATTTTTTAATTCAACATTAACATAAGCTATGTGATAATAACATATTTTAAAGATTTAAATTTGGACAGATCAGTCCTAATGAAGCTTGTTGTCATGGAGATGGCGGGAGATGCTATGTATTTACGTGCACATTCATTATTCCCATACGTGTTTCTAATGTTAGAAAGCTTAAAATACTTACTGTTTGGTTTCTTGACAAGATTCAAGCTAAACTAAAGTGATTTGTGAAAATACACAATTTCCTATAAGACCAGTCACTCGGGTTTCAATCTTCAGTTCTCGCGACGGACGCAGTGCAGATAGTCCTTTGCACAGCCTTGTGCTAAAACGAAACAAAAGAAATTCTGAAATAAAGTTCGGCTCATGGCGACTTAGATTTCCCATGTAACTACTTATATTCCGTTTCTTTTCACTTAACATATCAAGTCATTGTTATATTAATGTTATCCATAGCAGAAACTTATGCTACACATTGATATAAAATGTTATAAATATTATTTGTTTGTTATATATACGAGAAGTTGTTGATATAGTTACAAAATATCGAGGCATCTCTTGAACAACTCACATAGTCTAGATGAACTCGGTGAGTACTAATTAGTTTACCCCTGAAGAACAATTTGTTTGAAGTTAAGCACAAAGCTACACAATAAACTATCTGTGCTCTACTCACCACGGGTAGAGCGAAACCGGGTTTCTAGCGTTATAAGTCCTCAGACATGCCGTTGTGCCACTGAAGAAGAAAGGTCCACTTATAGAAAGGGTTATAGGGTTTCATATTAAGACTGCTTGAACCTGCGTTTTTTTCTGACATCATGAATACAGAGACAAAGTAGACAAGTAAATTAGTAACAACGAAGTGTGTGCAAAATGACAAAAAACATTCCGAAATGCGTGATTTAAAGGAAAGTGCTATCATAGAAAGCCTGAAAAAATACCTAAGTGAAGGACTGGCATCATTTGGTCCCTTGTAATGTAATTTGCATAAGGCTTTCCAAAAGTAGCGGGAACTTGGTAGTGCAATATGCGAAAAGTGTTCAGGTCAACAAAACATAAACTTATCAGCAATGGAACCTTGACGATACGTCGCGAGATATATCAAAGTGTTGGCTGAATATGGAGTTGTAAACAGTCGAGCGACTGTATCAACAGTATAGGATTGTATTGAGGGGGTTATGTTGGGTGTACTCGTTGTAACTTGGGGTCCAGTTAGTGAAAGGTCAAGACATCTAAATACCCATGGATATCAAGAGATACTAACGCATCATGTCACAGAGACATGGTTGAGATATTGGTCAGTAAACTAATGTGATGTTTTGAAATAAATCCTCCCCCTCAAGAATATATATTAAATGTGAGGGCATGTTTCAGACCATACAGCAGGGTTATGTCGAAATATTAGTCAGTCGTCTTTAGCTAGGTCTAAAGATAAGTTGCATCAGGCACCTGTTGGAATGCAGCTGAGGACATGCTTCATAGAATAACAAGAATTAATGAGGCCAAAGGAGTTATACCATATTAGTACTATGATTATTAACTCCACCCCTTCTCTGTGACTTCATTTATCAATATTTCTGATAAAGCATCGTGAACTAAATTAAACACTATCTTTAATTCGCCCCAGTTCATGCGATTCAATGTTAGATAGAATCAATAATAATAATACCCTAGCTAATAGCACTCATAACTCTTCTTTCTATAAGAAGGCATTATTATTCTCACTACATTTGTCCATTTCAGTTTTATTTTTCTTAAATCATCACTGCTTGTTGAAGTAAGAGCCAAAAAACACATAAGAAATCTGTCTTCTACATTTACCCTAATTCCCTGTAGATAACCTCTTCTTCAAAGCATTTGTTTTATTGAATAGAAGTTGATTTTTGTGAAAGAAGACGAGCATATTTCTTGGATCTGTTGAGAATAAAAAAGGATCTTATTTGTTATGTATTATTGGAGATGGGGATAAGAATTTTTTGTTTTACTAAGAATAAAGGAAGTATATTTGTTATGTGATTGAAGAAGACCTTACTTCTTGAGTGTTTTGAGAATTAAGAGCTTATTTCTTTTGAGTTATTAACAATGAAGAAAGCCTATTTGTTGTGTGTTGTGCCAATAAAGAATAGCTTATTTCGTGAATGGTTCTAGAATGAAGAGGAGATTATTCCTTCTGAGTTATTATGAACTAGCGAAAGTACCCGACTTCGCTCGGGTTATTAGGTTGATTTATTCTAGATGGCATGTCAGTGTGTGTATTCTGAACCCATTTTAGCATAAAAGTATAACCTATATACTTTTGTTGCTCCTTTATGGGATGTGGCCTGTTCATAAAGATAACCTTCCCTATGACTTGTTCTCCGATTTTAAACTTAAATAATAAAGACAAACCTCTTTAATTAATGGAGCTTCTAAATTAGAAAACAACAAATATTTTTATTCCATTTTGTAGTTTATACATTTCATTATATTATTTCAGCACATAGCCTTTTAACAACAATATTAAGTTATACTTTTATTGCTAAGCAACATAATATAAAAGCCATTGTTGGAATACATTGTTACCAAAACGCACTGATTTTTATATATTAGAAGTTGTTATATAAGGAACCACTTCTTTTCTATGTGGTTTTTCGCTAGCTTGCCTCATTAAAAAGATGCGCACGCACGTGGATAAATAATAATACCCAGGTGCCCACCCTCAGGGTCTACTTAGTATGTGTGCAAAATTTCAGGTTCTTTCCTCTTGGAGTTATGGCGGTCACAGACACACAGACATGCCCTTTTAATATTATAGATGAAGAAAATGTACTTGTCCTTAGAAGTAATTTAACTTCTTAAATGTTTCATTTTGCATTTTGAAAGGACGTTGGATGTGAACTTTACAGTTAAGTAATTAGATAAGAATGTCTACTTTAGAATAGCTGTTTATTTTTCTTGTCACAAAACAAAATAATATTGTATTTCATTACTTCTTGTCAATTAGTTCATATCGTAAAAGATAAAATATCATTGTTAATAATTCAATTAAATATGCTTTTAATACAATAGAAAAATATATAGTGTTTTTTCGAGGGTTTTCAGGATTGAAGGAAAGACAATCTACAAACAAATACATTTTCTTCATCTATAATATCAAAAGGGCGTGTCTATGTTTTTAATACAATAGAAAAATATATAGTGTTTTTTCGAGGGTTTTCAGGGTTGAAGGAAAGACAATCTACAGTCAACATTACAGAAGTACAGCAGCGCATCAGATTCATGTTTACTTCTGAAGAGTGAACGGTAATAATGACATGCAGTAACATTTGGTTATGAGTAAATTGCTTTATAATCTTCGTAAATTTAACAGTTATATGTTTTTCAGTTTCTTTTGTTTTCTTAAAGACTCATTTACTGGTCACTGGGTTTGCCGGTAAGAAGCATATTTGTGCAAGTAATCCAAGTACTTGTACTTAACACATGGATGCTTGGTTCTACAGGGTTTCTATTCATTTTGTTTTATTTCTGTGAAAACAGAATATTAAAGATTTTTGTTTTAATTCATTACTTTTACTTTCGAAATCTATTTTTATAAATTTGGGTAATTATGAAAAGTATCTGTTCAATTATTTGAATTGTAACAAACGAGTGAAAACATATGTAACGGTTTAGTGTAAAAAGTTAGGAAGCTTGATGTTCCGTTTTTGGTACCGCTAGAGGATTAAACCTTAAAAAGAACGAAAAGAACTATGTTTGTGCTTAATTAAATAATGCTAATATTCGAAGTAGCCCATGCATAAAATAAGCATTTCTCGGGTGCACACAGGTCGATAATTGTGGACGACTCTGACGTAAGCTCTAGTTTAACGTTTTAACTCCATAGTGGTTAATCTTGAATATACAAAAGCAAACCTTTTTTTTTTCTTTGGCGGGCGTATTAACCTTAAGCGATATAAATAAAACAAAAAAGAAGGTAAATTATGAACATCGACTTCTGCTGCATAAGACTGTAAAGCTAGAGCGAACCGCAGTTTTTATCAGGAAAACTAGTTAAACATTTTATTAACTTTACAGTATATAAAAAATATTAAACACGTAGTTATAACTACTATACTGAAATGCACGAGAACTAGAGGATTCAGAGCTATACAGAAAGCTTAAAGTATAATATTATACGTCACACAAAATCATTTAGTAGCTTTGATTTACAGTAAACTGTTGCAAACACAGTTTGCCACAAATAATACACTTATTGTGCTTTCTCAGCAATACCAGTTATTAAGATTCGTAGCCTCTATGGTCACCTACGTCTAATTATTAATTAGTAACTTATTACGTATATATATATATGTGTGTGTATATATACCAGTTAGTTTTATCCTACGTTTCTTTTCTCAATCTGCTGTCAGGCCTGGAATGGCCAGGTGGTTAGGGCGCCCGACTCGCAAAGGGCCTACTACACTTCCCTGTTTGTTTTCCATATTCTATCTAATGTACAAGGATGACGGTTTATCAGATTGCGTACACGTGACTTGTATGTCGCTCTTACAGACTGATATTCTTTATGATTTTGTTGTATGCTGTTGCCTGGGGCATGTAGACGGTTTTTGCTACTGACCTTTGGGGATTTTCACCTGTTACAAGACGCGCACTTTGCATACCATGGTTGAGATACAACTTGTTGCAGGTCTCTTTCTGGGTGGTTTGTTTGTTTGTAATTAAACACAAAGCTACACAATGGGCTATCTGTGCTCTGCCCACCACGGGTATCGAAACCCGGATTCTAGCGTTGTAAGTCCGCAGACATACCGCTGTGCCACTGGGGGGTTTCGAGGTGATCCTAGTGCCCGAAGTTCATCCATATTCCTTTGTTTTCCAATTCCATTAAGTACAAATAATATCCTCGTCTTGGAAATATTAAATTCCCAATCTTAACAGAGCTTTATGACTGTAATGTCTGAATAATCTGCGCCTGAAAGTGCTGTTATATGTCCTCCCAAGGCAACCAGTTTTCTGTAGCAACAAAGTACCTACAAGACGCTAAACAATATCAAAATAGTCCTGATACTGGACTTTATATTGTCACGTGACTTGCTATTGAAGATCATTTTAACATAACGTATTTAACCTTCTGTAGTCTTTCTGAAGACTTCCCTAAAGGGCGTTGCAGATTAACAGTCGCAACATTGGATAGAACTAGTAAGGAAAAAGTATTATTTGTATATGAAAACAGATACTAAGCGGTAATACGACTTAGGTGATCGTATAAGCTTCTAGCTATAACAACTGATATCAAATCGCTACAACGTAAACAAAGTATGTAGGTGCAACGGAATTCTACGTCGCACAAACTCGTGTTATACAATAATAAAACTGATAAGAAATTCAAATCATATCGACTGTTCACCAATTAGAAAATTTAGTTTCGTAGTTTAAAATTAAGTCTGCAAACAAAGCAAAAACAAAGAAACGTTACGGCTTTATTTACCATAACCAGAATCGCTAAGGTATTGAATTAAAACTAGAAATAGTGTACTACATTCTGCTACCCAGTAGCATTGTAACTCTAACAATTTAAAAGAGAAACTCAAAAATAATAAAACATACCAAACTCTTTCTTCGCTGTATCCATTCCTCTTCTGCTCTTCACAATAAGAAACATAATATTATGTTTTTCAAACAATGACATCCCATAACCCTTATTGTATGCAAGAAAACGTTGTTTTCTTGGAAGCTTTTAAGTAATTAACAACTTAAGTAATTACAAACATTAGTTACTCAATATTTAATACCGCTACATAAGAAGAAGTAACCGGTTTAAACATCGTGAAAAAAGTAACCGGTTTAAACATCGTGAAAAAAGTAACCGGTTTAAACATCGTGAAAAAAAGTAACCGGTTTAAACATCGTGAAAAAAGTAACCGGTTTAAACATCGTGAAAAAAGTAACCGGTTTAAACATCGTGAAAAAAGTAACCGGTTTAAACATCGTGAAAAAAGTAACCGGTTTAAACATCGTGAAAAAAGTAACCGGTTTAAACATCGTGAAAAAAGTAACCGGTTTAAACATCGTGAAAAAAGTAACCGGTTTAAACATCGTGAAAAAAGTAACCGGTTTAAACATCGTGAAAAAAAGGGCGATTTCTATTCAAGTATTTCAAACATGCTGCTGACTTGTTTTTTTTTAAGGATGGATAAGATTCCAGTTTTCTTCTTCTTTTTTTTCAAAGGTTTTCTTTCGTTTCGGATTTCTCCATCGAATCTACACATGTTTATTTTCGTTGCACTATTTCGTTGTGACTTTTTTATTGTTCTTCTTTTAAACTTTCAAAAATAATTTTAAGCGCAAACGTTGCAGTAGAACAAAATCAGATCAGTAAACGCTGAAATCACAAGCAAACACACACACACATATATATATATATATATATATGAAGGATTGGATCTTTATTTTTAGATACAGACTACAGAGCCAAGCCAACCAGTGGTAAATCAGAAGTTTGGATCAATTGTATAGTGTACACGTCTGTCGAAGATCTGTGAATAGAGAGTAGCAATCATTCGAAACTCTATAGTTAAACCCTTAATGTTTCGAACTTGTCTTATATATTATGAAAGTTTGGATATTTGCTCCAGGGCATTCAATAGGTTTAGAATTAGGACTTAAACTAAGGAACGTTTCATTTATACGTAATATAAATGAAACGTCCTCTCTTCAAAACTCACAATTATTCACTCCACGGAATGATAACACCACATAGTTAACAACCGTTTCATGTATCAGAAACATAGTTATCCAAAATATCGAAATTATCTTTATAAGACGCATCACAGACTCTTAATAGGCGTATTAATTAAACATTCTTTGTTCATTTTAAACGTTTAAATCAGTCTGAACCGAACTCTCAAAAAAAGTAATTGTAACAATATTTGAATCACCCTGATCTGCTTAATAACTAAATTATTAATGGATCCATCCATCCACCTATCTATTTTTCTATCTACTTATTTAAACTATCATATATCTAATTTTCTTATCTTTATTTAACTACGGTATTAATCTATAGATTCATAAGATATATGTGCCTCACTTTACGTATCAACACACTTCTATGTTCTTCCCTTATATCTATTATAATATACATCTATCTCTATGTATTACGTAGTTCATTTTAACATTAGAACGAGTTTACGTGCGAATAACAGCTGATACAGTACACTTATCAACCACTGTCAACTGTACATCAGGGACTAACGGAGCACGTGCTTAATTCGTTGTATACGAACACAAATACCCGTACACATAGAATGTACACATCACAGCTTCTTTAATATTTATAAAGAATAAACTCTCCATATACCCCCCCCCCCCCCCACACACACACACGCGCGGATAAAACCAGCTTATGCTAGTATTGTGTGAAGCTTATCAATTTTCACCATTGGTGCTTAATCTGCATTCTTATTGGTCCGTATGAGCTCGGACTTAAAAGTGGATACCGTACATAATTATAAATTCAACACACCAAATCATAAACGCGAGAGACAAATAAAACGTTTTATTATAATTTCCCATTCTAAGCCCTCGGCTATGCTTCAATTCAAGAACATTTTTAAAAATCGAAAAAAGAAAAGAAAGGCGTATCACTACCTGTATTATCGATTTTCTGGCTTGAATTAAATATGTTACGTTTTCCACAATGTGTATTTTACGTCACGACTTTACAGTCACTGCAATACTGGTCCGACTGAGCTGAGTCTGATAAACAGTAAAATAGTTCATCTTTCATAAGAATACCGGATTTTTTTGTTACCCTAAGTTGCAATCTTAACGTAATTCGAACAGACAACGACATCACACTCGTAGAAGGCATTTTCCAGTACACTGGATTTTAATCTCTCCCTTCAATATACATGTATGTTCACGCGAGTTCTTAGAGCCACTTTGCAACAAACACCTAATAGAATAAGTACTTGAATTTATAAACTGTACATTCTATATTTTCAACGCCATTATTCTATTCTTAAGCCTACATTCAGGTTTTGAAATTCGTCATAATTGTATCTATGAACAAGCTCTAATTGGCTATTTAATTACATCGCATGTTTGAACATTACACATAGCGAAAACTTGGAACATCCCATTTCGGCTTGTGAGGGATGTTCTATTTATTTATACAACTTACGCACAACAGTGGAAACATTATACTTAAAACACAATTGATATTACCAACCTCGTTAAGTAAAAATCATGGTGTGGTTGCCACTTTATAACCAAACCGTATCAAGATCAATAAAGGTCAGTTTATGAAAACTTTACACACACATACATATATATATATATATGTCATTGTTGTTCTCTATTAAATGTATATCTAAAATTGCTAACCAAAAGCTTTCTCGATGTTCTACTGTGAAGATAATACTACCATATTCGTTACCAGGAAAATGAAATCGTGAAAGAAGAGAAAACTATCATCGAGATATCTAACATAGTAAAGTGTCTTGAAAAATGCACCACTGTCTTTTGATCACTGTTTCTTATAATGAGGAAGGAAGAGGTTGATGAAGAAAAAAATTTATTATCGATCTGTATTCGATATATCTGCTTGGTCTCATGAAATGTTGTTAAACTTGGCAGCAAAACACATGCTTAAGAAACCCCTCATTTTTGTATTCTTTATAAATAGGGCCAGGCGTGGCCTAGTGGTAAGCCTGCTGGAATGTTAATCTGAGAGTAAATGGTTCACGTCCCGTTGCAGCAAAATCGCATTCCGCACTGGTTTGCTGTAATCGAACAGTGGAATATGACCGTCACTCATATAACGCGCCCATAGTCCCACAGTGTGGGTTGCTATTTTGCGGCGGGGGCTGCAAACCATGGACCCTCAGATTCACATATGTACACTTTAATCACAAGGCCATATCGGACTTGTGCCACAAAAGATACACTTTCCTTTCCAAACACAAACAGATTTATCAAGTGACCGTACATTATTCCTTTTTTGAAGATTGAATATTACAACACTATTACTTTATGAGAATGTTTTAATATCTAGAATTATCCTTTAATAATGCCCCCCAGTGGCACAGCGGTATGTCTGTGGACTTATAACGCTAGAATCCGGGTTTCGATACCCGTGGTGGGCAGAGCACAGATAGCCCATTGTGTAGCTTTGTGCTTAATTACAAAAAAACAATACAAATCCTTTAATAATATTTAAAGGTCTATATATATATATATATATATATTCACAATTGCTTTTTTTAAGAAAGTCAAGCGTATTTCATTTATTAGGGTTATAATTTTATCAAAATGATCCAACTACAATGCTTGAATAGCTGTTGCAGCAACTGCTCTTATTAAGAAATATTAATCCTCACAACTGAGTCTCTTGGCATATTTATCAAACTTTAAGAAAGGGGCTAAACATTCTTTACTATAACGGTTAATTATTCGGGGGATAACATTTTGATTTTTTATAACAATTAAGGGGATAACAATTTCTTTTTCTTATTACAATCAATTAATTAGGAGATAACACTTTCATTTTTTATAACAATTAAAGGGATAACACTTTCATTTTTATACCAATTAACAATTAAGAGGATAAAACTTTCGTTTTTATAACAATTAACAATTAGGGGGATAACACTTTCGTTTTTATAACAATTAACAATTAGGGGGATAACACTTTCGTTTTTATAACAATTAAGGCATATATGAAGTAACTAAAAATCCTTTCGTTAAGGTAATCAGTAAACAAGTTATTAAATAGACTCGGCCTTTCTTTCTCAGTAAGTTTTCGAAAAACATCTTAATATTTTATAAATTCATCCACCATTCTAAGTTAATGAAATCTATAAATTACTCATTTGTTGTTTTAGCTGTAAATATGTTTTTTATGGCTGGTGCCCTAACATTTGTATGGTCATACTTCAGTATATGTTGATTGATATTGATGACATTTGTTTTTTAAAAAGGCGTGATTACACTCCAATAGATATGTCCCTTCTTGTTGACTATCAACAGTAAAGTTTCACATTTACCACACACGTGACAAGCAAGTGAGAGTTATATTCTGATTTTAAATGAAGATTGATCAATTAATTACAATGTTATAATAATATTTTAACGGAAGTTTTTGCAATCATTGCGTTTCATTAAAGTGTGATTTCACATACTTAAGTCATACCTTCTAATGAATGTTGTGAATTACCTTTTATTGGATGTAGCTTCCTCATCAATACTTTACAGTAGTTTCGGGTGAAATTCGGGTTTTAGAAACGTTACCAACTAACATTCATACTGAAAACCTCAGTTATGTAGTTTGTTTGTTGTTGTTTGTTTTTTTTTTTTTTGGTAGGTTTCGCGCGAAGATACTCGGATGTTATCTCCGCTAGCCGTCCCTGATTTTGACTAGAGGGAGGGTGGCTAGTCAACACCATCTATCGCCAACTCTTAGGCTATTCTTTAAAAACGAATAGTGGGACTGATCGTCCCATTATAAAACCTCAACGGCTGAAATCACCTGTCGATGCCAAATCGTAATATTGTGACTTTAAGCACAAGACGCAAACTTTTAAAAATCGACTTTTTTTTTTTTACAAACATGCATATTTATAAAACCACAAACAAAAACAAAGTAACTTAGCATTATCTTAAAATTTAATACATTAGAGAAATTGAAACTTGCGCTTTTCTCCAATTCAAAAGTCCCCCGGTGGGACAACGGTACGTTTACGGTCTTACAACGCAAACATCTGGGGTTCGATTTTCCACAGCTGATAGCCCAATATGACTTTTTTTTTCTAAAAGAAACGAACCAACCAATTCCAAACTATTGAGCTTCTATACAGACAATTTTTAAATCTGAAAAATTACACAAAACTTTTCAAAGTTTTTACGTTAAATCCATCCTCGTCTAAGGTTCGCATTAAAGCTAAGGAAAGTAGAAATCGCTGAATAGATTTTGCTGATTAACAGACTGAAGCCATAGGCTAATCAGACCAATTATGCTATGAATTTAACGTTGGGATGGTAGATGTCAGCCCTTAGAATAGATGAGTGATTTATAACTATCAAAGGCCTAATCACTCTCATTAACACGTTAAGAATAAATAGAAAGAGAGATAAACCTGTTTCAGCAGCGCAATGAGCGCTTTGCTGGGAATAAGTAAAGAAACAGACAGATAAGCAAACTGAAAGTGATGACATGTACACTTGTAAGTAATTACGTCCAATAGACACAGTTTTTCTTCACTAAAAATATCTGTATTACCTCGACGTTTCGGTCTGAACTTGCTTCTGTAGTCAGTAGATCGTTAAGCCGCAATGCGAAACGTCTGGATAATTAGACACACAAATATCTAAACAAAAATTATCTTCAAATATGACCTACTCAAGTACAATATTTATTACAATAAAAAGTAAACCTCTTTTGTGTGCTAATCACAAAAGATATTAAATCAAAACTAATGTTTTGTTGATAGCATTTTTGTTAAGTATGAGCATATTTATCCATGTTCTGTACAAATTATTGTGCTCATAGCTACACATGAACACCCCCACAACCAAATGCTACAGATAAAATAGTCACGAGGATCCTCCATACAGAATTACGAAGAGAAGTCCGTATTCCAGAGTCCATCACTAAACAACAAGAAAAGGGTTTCATGAGGTCTGACCACAAGTGACTGAACAGCTAAATTTCAGTGATCCTAACAAGCATACACATCCGTAGTAAAGAGAGATTACTAGAAAAACGTCAGCTCGTTCACTAAGAGAAACCTTCCTCTGGTAATTGAATTTACTTTCCCCAAGGAACTAATATAAAGTGTATTTCAACAGAAGGTCGTGACTGCTAAAATAGAGAGAGTAGAAAATATACTTGACCGTAGGATTCACTGCATCACATCGTAGCTCATTCTAGTCTCGTATTTATTGACCATAGTTCCCGTTAATTCTGACAAGTAAAAAAACAAATCAAAATATTTTGACAGTTATTTCTTTGTTGGGATTTTTCTGTGACACCTTTAATGAAATTACGCGCTAATAAAAGTACTTAAGCTCAATTCTTTTTAATTAGGCCTAACTGAACCCTCAGATTACTGTTTGTTTGTTTGTTTTGAATTTCGCGCAAAGCTACACGACGGCTATCTGCGCTAGTTCATTGGCTTCGTGTAGCAGTGTAAGACTGGAGGGAAGGCAGCTATTCATCAACACCCACCGCCAACTCTTGGGCTACTCTTTTATTAACGAATAGTGGGATTGACCGTCACTTTATAACGTCATCCTTTATTACTCTGTCAAGTTGTGCTGATTTTGTAGTTTTTCCGAAACTAGATATGAAATTAGATACTTTTTTATCTTTGCTATTTACCAGTTTAGTAGCCATCTGTTAAAGCAGGGTCTGCTTCTAAATATTTCGATTATCAGAAGAATCTGTTTTTACATTGGCTTTTAAATATTGTAACTTTAACCAGAAGAACCAGTTTTTACATTGACCTCTAAGTATTATAACTACAGTCAGAAAAAACAGTTTTTACAATGACCTCTAAATATTGTAATTACAATAAGAGGAATTAAAGATTACACTGATATCTAAATAACGTAATTAGAATTAGAAGAACCGGTTTTTACATTGAACTATGAATATTATAATAACAATCAGGACATTTATAAACTTCATTTATGGTTAGTAACACCACAAAAGTAAATAAACCTATCAACCCAGCACCTTCCAACGCTAGGTCTTTATTTTTCAGGGGTGAATTGTAATATTTTGTGTCTATCAGAAAAACAACCATTTATGAGAGTTCAAATAAAAATCGTAGTTTTTTCCTCCACTTTAAAGTGTTCGTGAGCACCAAAAGTGTTGTATGAAGTAATTATTTTTATTCAAATAGTTTCTTCTAATGTTTGTTTGTTTGTTTTTGAATTTCGCGCAAAGCTACACGAGGGCTATCTGCGCTAGCCGTCCCTAATTTAGCAGTGTAAGACTAGAGGGAAGGCAGCTAGTCATCACCACCCACCGCCAACTCTTGGGCTACTCTTTTGACCGTCACATTATAACGCCCCCAGGGCTGAAAGGGCGAGCATGTTTGGTGTGACGGGGATTCGAACCCGCGACCCGCAGATTGCGAGTCGAGTGCCCTAACCACCTAGCCATGCCGGGCCATTCTTCTAATCTAAAAATATGCTTGAAGGCCTTAAAGTATTGATGTAAATTATTTTAACTGCAGTTAATGTGAATTTATCACAGATTTTAAGCCTATTAAATGTTTTACACTTCGCCAGTTTTCGGCGTTTAAACTATGATATACTTACATTAAGAAAAAAGTTTGCTCTGTAAGTCTGTACAAAATAGTTTCGATTTTTGTTTTACCTATATATCTGATGTAATCTTGTATTGTAGTCTTTATTTGTGTCTTTTTGTATGAACTTACTGTTTTCCTAAATATTCTCTTATCTTATATGATAACTAATCTTAGTATATGTGTTTGGAGTGATTCCGAGTTCACTGTTTAAATAGGTCAAGACTACCATAAATGGATAAGCAGCGATGTCTCCAGAAACGGAACCATCTCTAGTCCTAACTACCCTAAACCCTATACCTCTAACGTCCACTACTCGTACACGTTCTCTAGTAGGGGTAAGGAGAGGGTGCAGATCATCTTCACAGAGTTTGATCTCTTCATGCCGTTTACTATAAACAGGAAGTAAGTGGAAGTGTGTAGAATATGTTTTCTCCGCTAGAATACCTTAAATACGTTGTAGAAGGTTTGTGTGGCTGATAGAACCAATAACGTTAGTTTACAAAAGCAGATAGTTATGTAAAAACTACTTGATTTTTCTGAGCACATGTGTCGATAATACCATATCAAAGCATTTGTTTGAAATCTCATACAAGTCATGTAGTTTCTTTAACACAGAAGTATCAAAAGTAGTTCGTGTTTGGAGCCGAATTATAAATACGGGAAATCAGTTGACTTTCACAGGAAGGGTAGAATTTCCTGATCAACAAATAGGACGAAGAAAAAGCACATTACTTTCTTCTCTATTGAGTTTTGATTAATGGCTGAAGGATCTCAGTTTTGAGCACTCACTCGAATTGGGGTTTATTTTAGCTTTAAAGTAAAACACCAAGCTCACTTTAACTATTTTTACTATAATTACTTTAAAACTAATCCAATTCAATTGTAGATTTTTACTTCAACCAACACATAGCAAAACATTAATATACTCGTAAAAATAACTGTGCTATGGTGAGTTTTAACTTTAGTCAAGACTTAGTAAAACATTCATTTAAAACTAACCGCACTTTGGTGAGTTTTAACTTCAGTCAAGACTTAGTACAACCTTAGTTAAAAATAAATAAACATACTTTAGGAAGTTTTAACTTCAATCGAGTCTTAGTAAAACCTTAATTTAAAAATAACCGTACTTTGGTGAGTTTTAACTTCAGTCAAGACTTAATAACACCTTTTTTTCTATTGTTCCTGTAAACTCCCAGTGGAGCATAGAGCCGCAACAACACCTCGCCAACGGAAGGTGTTGTTGCAGTTACTTGTAGCAGGTTGGTTTTTACGGGGTGCAGTTTTACTCCAATAGAGACCTAATAAACCCTGCATTAATATAATTGGGTTGTTAATGTAACCAAAATTTAATCACTTGACGATTGTTCTGTTGAGTTTGTTTATGTTTGTATGAGACTACAATAAATACGCAAGCCTTTTACATATATGTAATCCTCATCGTATTATTTTTTTCTTTATTAAGCATATTTGCTTGGTCTCTTTTGTTTGTAGTTCCACAGAACAACTGCTCTGGTTCCCAAGGCTTATTGTTTTTGTTTTTTATTGGACAGATCTGGAAAAGATCCAACAGGTTTGGATGTAGAATCTTTAAATAAAACTATATGTCATCGAAGGATCAATTTTCTGTTGTTAACAAAATCCCTAAAATGTGTTGATTTAAAAAAAAAAAAGAAAGCTGGTATTTGGCTAAGAGCAAAGGATAACAGTACAGATTATTTTATGAGCGGAGTTGCTTCAAGTCATGTGCTGGATATAAATACGTTCAACAATTAGTTGTATACAGTGTCCTTTCTGATTAATTTTGTCTCGAGTTGTAATTATCTTAATTGATCATTTCAGTTAATTTCTAGTGAAAGCTTGTTGTTGAAATAGTTCATCAGCCAATGCGTACTTGGTCACCAAGCAACCAGTCTTGTATGTATATGTGTGTCTCTGTTAGATCAAATTTTATTACACTAAACTGCCGCCAGGGGAAAGTTGGATATAATTATGAAACTTCTGAAATCAGGATACTGAAAGTTTTGTAAAGATAATAAAATTCGTGCCGATATCAGATATAAAATTAACAAGAAACGTTGTCAAGTTATTTGTCGTTTAAATTACGTTAATACTCATGTTACCATTGAATACCATTGAACATACCAGGTGCTCAAAAATATTTGGTTTTGCTTCGTAGGCCAAGAAAAACAAATAAAGAAAAAAAAGATTGATGCATCATCATATTCGCAAATATATTTCCTACCATTAGAACATTTTTATTGGGAAAATCTTGAAAGAGAAATTCGCTTGTAAATTTTAATTAAAAAATAAAATAAAACGTTTATGAGTGCTACATTTCCTGTGCTGTAGTATTAACTAGCCTGGAACAAAAACAAAGTGTTACTAATTAAATTGTCATATTTCGAAACAAAATGAAATAGTTTCACAGATTCTAATTGTGGAGCGGAGAATGGTCATGGGTCAGCGGTAAGTTTCAAGACTTACAATGCTAAAATCCGGAGTACGATTCTCCAAGGTGGACATAGTACAGATAGCTCATTAGAGAGCTTTGCGCTAATAAAAAAAACTAACAAACAAACCTACGTTAACTTTTTGGCATACCTAAATGAATTTTCATGTATTTCGTGACACAGAAAGAAGAGGGAATCCTCAATAGCCACGGCACTTGAAATTCTTTCAGGCAGAATTATAGTAAATTAACCTATGAAACTTTTTTTTTTCTTATTAGTACCTATATTTTTGTGCGCCAGCAATATCAAATGTGGGGAGCGCGCATACCCGATTCAATTCAATTACTTATCAGGATCTTTACCAGCCTACCCTCAAAATGAAATTCTTTGAGGCAGGATTAGAGTAAATTAATCTATGAAACCTTGGGCATGGTTAAATGCACCAATCGAAAGGCTTTGACTTCCTTAGTCCAAAACTGTAATTAGATCTCAAATCGGTCAAGAGATGACGGAGGTGTAAGCTAAAAGTTTGTACTTGGAAAACCCAGAGCCATTCAATGAGCCGCTATGCCGCGGCTAATAATAACAATTTCTCAGAGAACTTTGGGACAAATACAATAGCCTGCCACTTTGAGACAAAACTACCATAGAGCTATAGAACTGATATATCAGCCGACTGTTCCTAGACAATTATCTTCCAGAGAGCTTTGAAACTGGTACATCAGCCTATTGTTCGTAGACAGTCATCTTCCACAGAGCTTTAGAGCTGATACATCAGCTTACCATTCACAGATAATCATCTAATAGAGAACTCTGGAACAGATACATCAGCCTACCATTCACAGATAATCATCTAATAGAGAACTTTGGAATTGATACATCAGTCTACCATTCGTAGAACAATCATCTAATACAGAGCTTTGGAACTAATACATCAGTCTACCATTCGTAGAACAATCATCTAATACAGAGCTTTGGAACTAATACATCAGTCTACCATTCGTAGAACAATCATTTTACACATGGCTTTGAGATTGATACATTAGCCTACCATTTGTACAACAATCATTATTACACATAGCTTTGGAATTGATACATCAGCCTACCATTCACAATCATCTAATACAGAGCTTTGGAACTGATACATCAGTCTACCATTCACAATCATCTAATACAGAGCTTTGGAACTGATACATCAGCCTACCATTCACAATCATCTAATACAGAGCTTTGGAACTAATACATCAGTCTACCATTCGTAGAACAATCATTTTACACATAGCTTTGAGATTGATACATTAGCCTACCATTTGTACAACAATCATTATTACACATAACTTTGGAATTGATACATCAACCTACCATTCGCAATCATTTTACACAGAGTTTTGGAACTTATATATCAGCCTACCAATCACAAACAATCATCTTACATAGAGCTTTGGAACTGATACAGTAGCTTACCATTCGTAGAGCTTTGAAACTGATACAGTAGCTTACCACTTATAGAGAAATCTCACGCAGAAATTTAAAACTAATACGTCAGCTACCGCTCGTAGAGAAATCTTCATTAGAAATTTAAACCCAATACACAAGCCGACGGCTCTTAGACAAATTTTCTGCAGAAGGTTACACACAATAGACAAAACTTACAATCGTGGCTAAATCTTCCACAGAATTTTAAAACTAATACCACTCGAAGAATTGTTCGGTTGTTACTTTCAAATTTCGTGTAAAACTACTCCAGGGCTATCTGCGCTAGTCGTCCTTAACTTAGTAGTGATAGGCTAGAGGGAAGGTAGCTACTTACCCGTCGCCAACTCTTGGGATAATTTTCTACCGACGAATAGTGGGATTGACCGTTACATTATAATGCCCCCACGCCCGAAAGGGCGAACATGTTCGATGAAGAGGATTCGAACCCGCGATTTGCAGGTTGTAAGTTGAGTATACTAACGATCAGACCATGCCAGACCCCGCTTGTAGAAAAAAATTATAACTGAATTTCAAACATGAGAAAGATTAACGTTATTATTAAATCGATAAAATCGCTTCACTTTTAGCTCATATTTGACTTTGCTCTACTTCTTAACTATATCTTTCAAGCATTTTAATCAAATTCAGTGTTTGCTTTCTAGACCTTAATTTTGAATTCCTTAAGCGAAAACGTATTGGTTTCAGATGTGAAGATGTTGATAATTTGGTGGCATTCATTAACATCAACGGTGAGAAGAGGCGGATCGACAGATTTTGTGGTCGAACCATCCCACCACAACTTATGGCCAACGGGCCTTCCATGACTCTCGAATTTCAAAGTCTCGAATCAACTACCTCTGCAAGGGGCTTCCACGCCATCTACCGGTTTGTCACCAGTATGTGACCTGGTAATTCCTAAATAGAAATGATTTGTTTTAATCTCTCCTGGTAAAAAAAAAGAAAAATATTAAGAGTAAAAATTTGTTGTTGAATCTGTTTATTAGATATTTTTACAAAATAGGTATTATAAATCTTTATTAAATCCTTTTAGAAATAAAATATCAGTGTTTTTGTTTGTTTGTTTGTTACTGTTGTTTTATCGTAAACGTCAAGAGCTTTGCATTGCCTATATTATATTATTCCGTGGATATCATTAATAACACAAACTTTCGAGTGAAATTAAAGAAGAATTTATAATAACATATCAAACACACTGTACCTGTTTTATTCAGTGTATTATTATTATTGAAGGAGGGATACGTCCATCCTCGAAACACAAATTTATTAGGATGAAGTGTCTTGGCCTTTCTTGAGTTCATGTGTATGGTAAACTAACCGTCCTGTTGTACCCACATAGATAGCTTTGACCACCAGAGTGAGACATGATAAGTGATAAATTTACGATTTTGAGTAGGGATTACTTTTCAACGCGCATGTCTAGTTAAAGTCTGGATTGCGAATTAGCTTGTCTCGGGGTTCGAAATGTTGTTCTATCAATGCCCTATATTATTTTGTCATATCATTAAGACACATGCATTTTTCACTTTCTGTTAAGGAAGATTAATGTGTTTCTAACAGAATAATTATTTGTTTTTTGTTTCCTGAAAGCCCTTCATTTTTGATTATTTTTTTCATATCTGATATAAATCTCCATTTTGTAATATTTCTCTGTTTTTATATCGCTCTCTTCTTTCTTTCTGTCTGTCTAATATACCTAAATTTGTTGGAGGAGAACTATCTAATCGCTTGAAACAATAAAGAAATGTCAGATAAAAAATTTTCTTCGACATCACTATTAATGGTAAAGTACCAATGAAACAATATCAGATACTTTTCCAGAGTGTTAGGTTTGTTAGGTTTGTTTTGCTACATTCAATGTAAAATAAGTAACATTTCATTACAGTTTAGTCGTTTATGAAAGTATATAAAAGAACGAAATGCGTTTGTCTATTTTTCTTTAGATTTCGGTATAAATGTGGGATCCCAAGACAACCAGTCAGGTAATGAAACTAATATATATATATATACGTGTTGATATAGTAGTTGAAAACAACTGCTGTTTTTATTTATGCTACTTCATATAATTTTATTTGTTTACCTTATCTAAGAATATTAAAGTACTCGGGGTAAGGTCGTGGCGATCGGGCATCAACTATTGTTATATTTTACAGGACTGAACACTTTATATCAAAACGATTTTCAATATGCAAACTCATGCAAGTCATGTGACAACCACAGCCAATATAAAGTCGCGGTGAAAAGTAATGTACCAGAATTACATATTGATATTGTTTAGTGTTACGAGGTAGTATGATGCCACCGAAAATGTATTGTTTTGTTGAAGTGTATGTAGCACCTCTTTCCAACATCATACATTCAGATAATAAAAGTTATGTTCAAATAGAGGATTTATAATATCCAAAATGGTGATATCTCTAGTACTTAACAACTTTGGAAAAGAAAGAAATATGTGTTAACCTGGGACACCAGGACCATCCAGAAAGAGACCTACAACAAGATCTACTCCAGTCGTCAGAAGCAAAGTTCAGCGTATTTTAACAAGTGAGAATCAGTGGCAAAAGCCGTCCATGCGCCTCATACAACAGTATGCAAAATGATCAAAAGTATGTCCGTCTGGAAACAAGGTCAACAGGGTATGGGATAATCAAGATAGGTCATACCTCCACTTCAACTGTCGTATACCTCAAAGAGCTAGAGAATGCTTTTTCATACGAAGACATATCAGATTTCTCTATGATTAGACTTTTGAAACAGGCGTACGAGAAAGCCAATTTCCCAAGATGAATTACAGAGAAATTGTGTGTTTTGGAGATTATATAGCCTTACAACAGAGCCTTTTTGCAATGGAAACTACACTGCAGAGTTATTGACAAGATACTCGATTTTCAGACAGGGCATAAACGTACGTGGCGACATGGACGGTAACAATGTGGTGTGGCTCCGAAATCGTTTTGATATAATGTATTCAGCTCTCTGTAAGTTTCTACGATCACGCACTTTTAAATATTAATCAGTAACTAATTTATTTTATTATTATTTTTTTATATAATTATAAAACGAACTAGTTTGTGTCAAGACTTAACTGAAGACAGAGCAGACTGACAGCCTAACTATACGATATAACATAATTTTTTAATTAATAACTAGATATAAAATAATAGTAACAATATATCAAAAATATAGAAATAAATAAAAATAAATTAACTATAAAGTAGTTGCTAATTAATAATTAGACTTAGATAATCGTACAAGCTTCTAAAATATGACAACGACTGGCAGTATTTATTTATTTATTACTCTATCATTCTTGACATTGTATAATCACTTTTACCTTTACCTGATAGTATATAGTTACTTCTGTTTTAACAACACAGTTTAACAATGTTTTGGATTTATATCGGATCGTACTGGGTTTATAACGAATAAGTACAGCACGTACCAGCCAGCGGTTAAATAGGAAGGCTAAATACAAACCCACACAAGTTTTGTTTTATAGAAATATCCATAAAAGCTGAGTATTAAACAACTGAAAACTTGAGTGAGGCAAATTAAACTGTGGACAGTCTATAAACGAAAATACACGAGACTATAGGGTTCTCGCCAACCATGCCCCTCAGTGGCACAGCGGTTTGTCTGCAGACTTACAGCGCGGGTTCGATACCTGTGGTGGGCAGAGCACAGATACCCCTTTGTGTAGCTTTGTACTTAACTTTGTTGTTACAATACAAACTGTGAAGCTCACTTTAGATATCACCTGTTATGGCTAAATTAACAATCATGGGGGGGGGGGTAAATTGCAGCTGTTTTATTAAAAATTACAATAACTTAGGTTTTCCATTGAGCAAATGGGTGTCACATTAATTAAATTTCAGATGTTTCATTTAAAAACATGAAACTGTAGAATTCTCTCTAACCAGATAGGAGACAAATTAAATTCTTCATTTCATGAAAAGATTTTCACTAAACAAATGAATGACACATGAAACTGTTTAAATTTATTTTTAAACCTTAACCTAAGTGTATATGTGTGTGTGTGACACACTTAAGTATGGAACCCTCACTAAATGTGTACACAACTGCATAAGTATCCTAGACGCGTGTGTGTCATATTAATGTTAGCATCTACTAATCAAATGTTTGTAACAGATTAACTAAGCAGTGTTACTTCACACCTCAGATTTTTCACTAAATAAACATGTATGATAGGCTTAACAATAAAAATTTGTGGCACAATAAACGGTAGAAGATTCGTAAAACTTGTTGAAACTGGATACATGTGTGAAATAGGGAACACTAGACTACTTTAGCGCTACACATGGATGTGTCGCGTTCAAACTAAAGGAGTAACACATGTGTGACACATTACATAGCTAGATTACTGTATGCGCGTGTGTGTCCCGTTTCTCTGATTATTTCGGACGCCGAAAACCTATGTAACATATCGTAAGGGTTTCATTATAAACACGTATGGTACCCTTTTTTCCCGTAGTTTGTGGCTATGTCTTCAATAGTTGGGAGAGGTCAAACGGAAGCTTCACATCACCCAACTACCCAGGACTCTACCCACGTGACAGTGAGTGTCATTTTTTCTTCTACGGCAGGGACACTGAGAGAGTTCACATCACGTTTGCTTATTTCGACGTAGAAGGCGTGACACCGTAAGTGTTAAAATAAATTAATATAGGCTTAGCTACATGCCTACAGAATCGCTCAAAAGGCTTTTAGGCTTTTAGATATCAAAGGTTGAAGAGCCTAAAGGCTTAACTATAATTTAACAAGACTGCTTGATTTATTACTAGGCAGAATACGACTAAATGTGAATTGTATTCTTGGCTTACATATTATTAAAGCCATTGTTTATACTAAATTTTAGAGAAAGTTCCATGTTGACATCATTGAGTTCTTTGATTAAAATCATTGAATCAATAAAGTGAAAAGCGACGCATAGAACTCACCGATTTTCTACTTAACGCCTGTAAAGCTATTTGAATAAACAAAAAGAGTTAATTTACCGAATAAAAGAGAAATGCCGTTGAACAACATTGCACAGAATCAGTTATGTTAAGTTACAGCTACATTTCAGTTTTAACGTTTTATTGCCTTTAGTGGCGTACTTTAGATCTGTACAACTGAAATAAAAAACGACACTCTTATAAACATTTTTCGATTTCATTGTTTATGGACTTCCTGAGAAAATATTTCTCTTTTTGTTTACAAAAGAAAGGAAAGGATGATGTAGTGAAAGGAGTTTTCCTTTTATTTATTATTATCACTGGGCAAGTGAAATTCGATAAAAAAACAAAATAGTGAGAAAAAAAGCCACTTTTGTCTACCAAATTTAAGTCTTATAAGTTTATTGATAAACGTTTATGACATTGTGTAACAAAAAATATACCTACTGATGCACATGAAACTAGAAAATACATTATTTTTTCTCTTTAAATCGTGCTTGTAATGAATTTAGAAAAGACGCCAGTCAGATATATTCGTTTTCTTTTAATTAGAAAATACGCCGAAATTTCAATAGTTCTTATACATTCCAGGTGTACAATGGACACAGCTAGCGATTACGTTGAATTTTCCAACTTCAGGAAAGTCGACATGGGCGTTCACCGCCACTGCGGCATCCAGAAACCGAAAAAAATCCAGTCCGATGGAAACTTCTTCCGAGTGACGTTCAAGTCAAACAACCGATTTGATGGAACTGGTTTCGAGGCTTTTTACCATTTCAGGAATCATGTTGGTATGTGGTTTTACAAGTATTGTGTTTTGGGCCTGGTATGGTCTGGTGGATAAGGGCGTTCGACTCACAGTCCGAGGGTCGTGGGTTCGAATCTCCGTCACCGAACATGCTCACCCTTTCAACCGTGAGGGAATTATAATATGACCGTCAATCGCACTATTCGTTTGTAAAAGAGTAGCCTAAGAGTTGGCTGTGGGTAGTGTTGACTAGTCTTCCCTCTAGTCTATCACTTCTAAATTAGGGACGGCTAGCGCAGATAGCCCTCGTGTAGCTTTGCGCGAAATACAAAACAAACCAAACCTTTTGTGTTTTCTAGGAGGAAGCGGTCTCGAATAGCACCTGACCCTTGCAGGTCGTGTAAAGATTTTGTTCTACTGCTTGAGGAGCAGTAACATAACAACTGGGAGTTCTGGACTAACCTTTTTAAAGAAAAACTAATTTTGATGATTTGAGTGTTAAACTTCAGAATTACATGAATTTTGTTATTTAGTTTCTCTATATTAATTTTTCAAATTTACAAGTGCATTTTCATGTTGAATAATGTAAATACTGTATATGGATTGAAGTGTTAATGTCCGTGCATAATGTATTAGGTCGTCAAGAAATTAATGCCACTTTTGTTAGATCAAAAAACCCGAACAACTTATATATCAAAACAAAACATTTGTTAGATGAAATAGTCTCCATTCTTATCGGTGATGCTTTTCCATCTTACAGTCAGGTTGTCAATGCCCTAATTAAAGAAATCACTTGGCTTTGAAGCAAAAAAAACTTGTAGATGTCGTCTTTAACACCTTCCACATTTGCATACGTTTTCCCATTAAGATGGTGTTGCACTGAACGAAAAATATGGTAATCTGATAGTGCCATATCTGG